>NC_036848.1:4138057-4173642 GCF_002910315.2 Salvelinus sp. IW2-2015
GAAGGGGTCGTTCAACACTGCCGTCCTCAAACCAATATATGGTTGTCACAGTCCATCCAGAGCGAGGAAGGGTCGTCACACTGGTCCTCAAACCAATAATGTTGTCACAGTCACAAGGGAGGAAGGGGTCGTCACACTTTGGTCCTCAAACCAAAATGTTGTCACAGTCACAGAGGAGGAAGGGGTCGTCACACTGGTCTCTCAACCAATAATGTGTCACCAGTCACAGAGGAGGAAGGGTCGTCACACTGGTCTCAAACCAATAATGTTGTCACAGTCACAAGGGAGGAAGGGGTCGATCACACTGAGCCTCAAACCAATAATGTTTGTCACAGTCACAGAGGGGAAGAGGGTCGTCACACTGGTCCTCAAACCAATAATGTTGTCACAGTCACAGAGGAGAAGGGGTCGTCCACACTGGTCCTCAAACCAATAATGTTGTCACAGTCACAGAGGAGGAAGGGGTCGTCACACTGCGTCCTCAAACCAATAATGTGTGTCACAGTCACAGAGGACGAAGGGGTCGTCACACTGGTCCTCAAACCAATAATGTTGTCACAGTCACAGAGGAGGAATGGGGTTCGTCACACTGGCCTCAAACCAATAAATGTTTGTCACAGTCACAGAGGGAGGAAGGGGTCGTCACACTGGTCCTCAACCAATAATGTGTCACAGTCACAGAGAGGGAAGGGGGTCGTCACACTGGTCCTCAAAACCAATAATGTTGTCACAGTCACAGAGGAGAAGGGGTCGTCACACTGGTCCTCAAACCAATAATGTTTGTCACAGTCACAGAGGTAGGAAGGGGTCGTCACATGGTCCTCAACAATAATGTTGTCACAGTCACAGAGAGGAAGGGGTCGTCACACTGGTCCTCAAAACCAATAATGTTGTCACAGTCACAGCAGAGGAGGAGGGGTCGTCACACTGGTCCTCAAACCAATAATGTTGTCACAGTCACAGAGGAGGAAGGGGTCGTCACACTGGTCCTCAAAACCAATAATGTTGTCACAGTCAACAGAGGGAGGAAGGGGTCGTCACACTGGTCCTCAAACCAATAATGTGGTCACAGTCACCAGAGGAGGAAGGGGTCGTCACACTGGTCCTCAAACCAATAATTGTTGTCACAGTTCACAGAGAGAGGAAGGGCGTCACACTGGTCCTCAAACCAATATGTTGTCACAGTTCACAGAGGGAGGAAGGGGTCGTCACACTGGTCCTCAAACCATAATGGTTGTCACAGTCACAGGGAGGAAGGGGTCGTCACACTTGTCCTCAAACCGAATAAATGTTGTCACAGTCACAGAGGAGGAAGGGTCGTCACACTGGTCCTCAAAGCAATAAATGTTGTCACAGTCCACAGAGGAGGAAGGGGTCGTCACACTGGTCCTCAAACCAATTAATGTTGTCACAGTCACAGAGGAGGAAGGGGTCGTCCACTGGTCCTCAAAACCAATAATGTTGTCACAGTCACAGAGGAGGAAGGGGTCGTAACACTGGTCCTCAAACCAATAATGTTGTCACAGTCACAGAGGAGGAAAGGGTCGTCACACTGTCCTTCAAACCAATAATGTTGTCACAGTCACAGAGGAGGAAGGGGGCGTCACACTGGTCCTCAAACCATAATGTTTGTTCACAGTCCACAGAAGGAGGAAGGGGTCGTCACACTGGTCCTCAACCAAATAATTTGTCACAGTCACAGAGGAGGAAGGGTCGTCACACTGGTCCTCCAAACCAATAATGTTGTCACCCAGTCACAGAGGAGGAAGGGGTCGTCACACTGGTCCTCAAACCAATAATGTTGTCACAGTCACAGAGGAGGAAGGGGTCGTCACACTGGTCCTCAAACCAAATAATGTTTCACAGTCACAAGAGGGAGGAAGGGGTCGTCACCACTTGGTCTCAAACCAATAATGTTGTCACAGTCACAGAGGGAGAAGGGGCCGTCACACTGGTCCTTCAAACCATAATGTGTCACAGTCACAGAGAGGAAGGGGTCGTCAACACTGGTCCTCAAACCATAATGTGTCACAGTCCAAGGAGGAACGGGGTCGTCACACTGGTCCTCAAACCAATAATGTTGTCACAGTCACAAGAGGAGGAAGGGTCGTCACACTGGTCCTCAAACCAATAATGTTGTTCACAGTCACAGAGAGAGGAAGGGGGCGTCGTCACACATGGTCCTCAAACCAATAATGGTTGCTCACAGTCACAGAGGAGGAAGGGGTCGTCCACACTGGTCCTCAAACCCAATAATTGTTGTTCACAGCTCCTAGGAGGAAGGGGTCGTTCACACTATCGTGCCTCAACCAATAATGTGGTCACAGTTCACAGAGGAGGAAGGGGTCGTCGCACCAGCTGTCCTCAAACCAAAATGTTGTCACAGTTCACAGAGGGGAAGGGTCGTTCACACTCGTTCCTCAAACCAATAAGTGTTGTCACATCACGAGGAGGAAGGGGTCGTCACACGGCTCCTCAAACCGAAAAATGTTGTCACAAGTCACAGAGGGAGGACAGGGGTCGTCACACTGCGTCCTCAAACCAATAATGTTGTCAACAGTCACAGAGGAGGAAAGGGGTCGTCACACTGGGTCCTTCAAACCAATTAACTAATGTTGTCACAGTTTCACCAAAGGGAGCGAAGGGGGTCGTCCAACATCTGGTCCTCAAACAATAATGTACATTTGTCCACAGTAGTCCAGAAGGAGTAACGGGGTCGTCCAACACTGGGTCCTCAAAACACATACCATAATGTTGTCACAGTCAACAGTAAGGAGGAAGGGGGTCGTCACCACTGTGCTCAAGACCATAAGTGTTGTCACCTCTCACAAGACGAGGAGAAGGGGTCGTCACACTGGTTCCTCAAACCCAATAATGTTTGTCACGAAGTCACATAGGAGGAAGGGGTCGTCACCACTGCGTCTTCAAACCAATAATTGTCGTCACAGTACCAGCAGAGGAGGAAGGGCACGTCCACACTGGCCTCAAAAACCAATAAGTTTGTCACAGCCACATGTGGGTTCAAAGAACCATAGACAAGAACGTACGTGTGGGCACTACAATCTCTGACATCTGGTGAACCAACGAGAGTCTTAAATCATGCGAGTAGTCCAAAATGGCAACCCTATTCACTTACTTTTGACCGCTAATGGCCTGGTCAAAAGTAAGTGAATATAGCGGGTTGCCCATTTGGGACGCAAAAGAGCCAATACAATCCATTGGCACTCATCCCAGTAGTATAGTTCATTTTCCTTCACGTCCTGGCCAGGTGTCCTGCCAATCCTGTAGGTCCATAGGTCCATGGTGCAGCGCAGTGCGTCTGCAACTGTTCCAAGCATACATCACATGTAGACGTAGAAGTGCTGCGAATCCTCTAATGCTCAAACTACCAGCCGCAAAAAAATTATCACCGCATGTTCTGACACCTCGATAAGACCTACCAGAATAGAGTTATGATATAGCAACGTATATATTGTTAACCGATAAATTGGCAATATAGCGGCTACAATAACAGAATAAGAAAGGAAGGAATGGTAATGGCCGTAACGTGGAATTTGAGTACCTTTATTAATCACCATTTTAAATTTAACCAGAGCCAAAAAAGACGCGCCTAATAAATCTGAAGTGTATGAGTTAAGAACAACCTCTTAAGAGTAATTCTTTTACATGAACGGATAACATTCATATACTTTGACTATCTCTGAAACTCACTTAATAACATTTGATGAACACTTGTAGCAATACCATGGTTCAACATCTAATGAGACAGAATGCCCAAATGTTGAGAGTGTGCAGTGAAGTTCAGAGTCATATTCCTGAAAGCTTAAGAGAAGATCTCATGTCAAATGCTTAAAATTCTTTACATCCTTGGTACTATTTTCTCACATGACTGTAGTGGTAAATATTCACATCTCTTTCAGTCCAAACTCCAAACTGTCACACAGCCAGTCTTTCAATCCAAACCTGTCATGTTAAACATCTCACCACACAATCATTGATTCAAAACTATATGTTTGGAATGTATATGAACATGTTAATCTTTTCCAATATTAGCATTTAACTACCAGCGTTTGCAACTCCAATTTAACGCCTTCTGACCAATATCAAACAGATGCACAGTCAGTGTCGTGTTTCAAATGGCCCTTAGAAGTGCTGAACAGTAATAGCAACAGTACTGGACATTACACCGTTTTCCACATTAGCAATAAACTTACATTACCCAACCCAAAAATTACAGAAAATATATAATTCCATAATATCATCCAAGTGTTAAATCAATGAACACTACCAATACATATGTTTTCCAGATATAATTGCAACATAGGGTACTGTCGTAATCAAATGTATAAGAAATTAAATAAACAAATTAACAAGAATGAAAATAAAACATATTGTTTAGCATGAATTTCATTGCATCAAAGCCTTCTTAATTTGCCATAGATTCCATCCACATCACGTGAATCCTCCATGTTATGAGTGCATGCCTTTTGGCATGCGCAAAGTCCAAGCTGACAGTGGTCGGCATGGTGATAGCGGGCATGACCTCCATCCATGAGCCAGCGAAGGAGGCGTCGCGGTCACACAAGGGGAGTGGCAAGTCGGACCACCTCGCCACCGTGAGTGCCTACGGCGGATGGCATGCCTGAGGGCACGCACCCAGGACCACCAACGAGCCCACGCCGCGGACGCACAGCACACGCAGACACACCAGGCAGGCGCGACCGAAGGTATGGTCGAGTGTTCGAGCGAAACAGCATGGATTCAAACTAGGGATTGTAGTGTCGCCTCTTGCACTTGAGGGATGGAAGTGCCTTAGACCCACTGTGCCACTCGGGAGCCCGAGTGGTGTTATAACACACAAATGTACTTTTTACTACTTAGCATGTTAGCTAACCCTTCCCCTACCTTAACCCCTAACTCTAACCTCTAGTCTAGCTAATGTTAGCCACCTAGCCAGCGAGCAAATGTTAGCCATACACAACCATAACATTATCATTTAGTTTTACTATGTTTACGTTTATCCGTTGAGTCCACGTTGAGCTACAGAGACTGGGCTGAGAAAAAGAGATGAATCCGACCATCCAGAACTCCTGTCAAAACTTCAAACACCAAACTAGCCACAAGTAGATGATAACTCAGCCAGAACAGAAGTTACAAGATGGATTCCTATATAGCTGCCCGGGAGCAGCCCACTCCAGGGAGACTGGCACTGCATCCCAAATGGCATCCTATTCCATTGTTGGACCAGTGCCCATTCTCATCTACTTGTGGCTGAGTTGGGGTGTAGTAGTGCACATAAAGGGAAATAGGGTGCCATTTGGGATGTGGCAAGACTGGGCAGAAAAGAGGAGAGAGTCTGTCGACAGGATGGAACTCACTCGTGTTTCACTGAATTATCAGGCTGCCTTGCCTTGGGGAAACAGAGGAACTACAGTACTTCTCCCTTACCAGCCCCCCACTACCTGCCTGACAGCACATTAGCTGTCAGACCAGGTCATCATATATATATTATATAACACTGGCTCAAAAAAATAAAGGGAACACTTAAACAACACAATGTAACTCCAAAGTCAATCACACTTCTGTGAAATCAAAACTGTCCACTTAGGAAGCAACACTGATTGACAATAAATTTCACATGCTGTTGTGTTGCAAATGGAATAGACAAAAGGTGGAAATTATAGGCAATTAGCAAGACACCCCCCAATAAAGGAGTGGTTCTGCAGGTGGTGACCACAGACCACTTCTCAGTTCCTATGCTTCCTGGCTGATGTTTTGGTCACTTTTGAATGCTGCGCGGTGCTTTCACTCAGTTGGTAGCATGAGACGGAGTCTACAACCCACACAAGTGGCTCAGGTAGTGCAGCTCATCCAGGGGATGGACACATCCAATGCGAGCTTGTGGCCAAAGAAGGTTTGCTGTGTCTGTCAGCGTAGTGTCCAGAGCATGGAGGCGCTACCAGGAGACAGGCCAGTACATCGGAGACGTGGAGAGGCCGCTAGGGAGGGCAACAACCCAGCAGCAGGACCGCTACCTCCGCCTTTGTGCAACGAGGAGCAGGTGATGGAGCAACATGCCAGAGCCCTGCACAAAAATGACCTCCAGCAGGCCACAAATGTGCATGTGTCTGCTCAAACGGTCAGAAACAGACCCATTGAGGGTGGTATGAGGGCCCCGACGTCCACAGGTGGGGGTTGTTGCTTACAGCCCCAACACCGTGCAGGACGTTTGGCATTTGCCAGAGAAACACCCAAGATTTGGCAAATTCGCCACTGCCGCCCTGTGCTCTTCCACAGATGGAAGGCAGGTTCCACCTGACACTGAGCACACTGGTGACAGACGTGTGACAGAGATGCTGGAGACGCCGTGCGAGAAACGTTCTGCTGCCTGCAAGCATCATCCGGCCAATGAACCGGTTTGTGGCCGGTGGGTCAGTCATGGTAATGGCCAGGTGCATTTCTTGGGGGGCCGCACAGGCCCTCCATGTGCTCCGCCAAGAGTAGCCCTGACTGCCATGGGCACTGGGTTCCTCCTAATGCAAGACAATGCCTAGACCTCAATGTGGCTGGGAGTGTGTCAGCACGTTCCTGCAAGAGGAACGCATTTGTGCTATGACTGGCCCCGCCCTTCCCCAGAACCTGAATCCAATTGAGCACATCTGGGACATCATGTCTCGCTCCATCCACCAACGCCACGTTGCCACCACAGACTGTCCAGGAGTTGGCGGATGCTTTAGTCCAGGTCTGGGAGGAGATCCCTCAGGAGACCATCCACCACACCTCATCAGGAGCATGCCCAGGCGTGTGTAGGGAGGTCATTACAGGACGTGAAGGCCACACACACTACTGAGCCTCATTTTGACTTGTTTTAGGACATTACATCAAAAGTTGGTATCAGCGTTGTCGTGTGGTTTTCCACTTTAATTTTGAGTGTGACTCCCAAATCCAGACCTCCATGGGTTGATAAATTTGATTTCCATTGATAATTTTTGTTTTGATTTTGTAGTCAGCACATTCAACTATGTAAAGAAATAAAGTATTAACGTAAGGAATGTTTCATTCATTAGAATCTAGATGTGTGTATTTAGTGTTCCCTTTTTTTTGGCGCAGCCAGTGTATAATACAGTTCCAAGCGGAAGTTTTAACATACACCTCAGCCACAATACCATTTAAAATCCAGTTTTTTCCAAGATCAAACCAATAATGTTGTCACAGTCACAGAGGAGGAAGGGGCCGTCACACTGGTCCTCAAACCAATAATGTTGTCACAGTCACAGGGGTTCAAAGAACCATGACAAGACAGGTGATCCAGGAGGAGTCTTAAATCATGGAGTATGTCCCAAATGGCACCCTATTCACTACTTTTGACCAGATGGCCCTGGTCAAAAGTAGTGAATAGGGTGCCATTTGGGACGCAGAAAAGAGCCATACATCATGCACTCATCCAGTATAGTTCATTTTCTTCTCCAGGGTGTCTGTCTGTCTGTGTCTGACCTGTTCCAAGCATACATCACCAGGGAACAGTAAGAGTGCTGTCTATATCAAATGAGTATGATATGTTACGTTTGGTATGGTAACATAAGATAGAAGGAGGATGGTTGGTCGTGGTGGATTTAATACTTTTTTTTATTTAACCAGGCAAGTTGGTTAAGAACAAATTCTTATTTACAATGACGGCCTACCCCGTCCAAACCCGGACAACGCTGGGCCAATTGTGAGACGCCCTATGGGACTCCCAATCGCGGCCGGATGTGATTCAGCATGGATTCAAACTAGGGATTGTAGTGTCGCCTCTTGCACTGGGATGAAGTGCCTTAGACCACTGTGCCACTCGGGAGCCCGAGTGGGTGTATAACACAAAATGTACTTTTTACTACTTAGCATGTTAGCTAACCCTTCCCCTAACCTTAACCCCTAACTCTAACCTCTAGTCTAGCTAATGTTAGCCACCTAGCCACCGAGCAAATGTTAGCCATACACACCATAACATATCATTTAGTTTACTATGTTACGTTTATCCGTGAGTCCACGTTGAGTCTACAGAGACTGGGCTGAAAAAGAGATGAATCCGACCATCCAGAACTCCTGTCAAAACTTCAAACACCAAACTCAGCCACAAGTAGATGATAACTCAGCCAGAACAGAAGTTACAAGATGGATTCCTATATGCTGCCCGGAGCAGCCCACTCAGGAGACTGGCACTGCATCCCAAATGGCATCCTATTCCATTGTTGACCAGTGCCCATTCTCATCTACTTGTGGCTGAGTTGGGTGTAGTGCACTATAAAGGGAATAGGGTGCCATTTGGGATGCAGACTGGGGCAGAAAGAGAGAGAGTCTGTCTGACAGGATGGAACTCACTCGTGTTTCACTGAATTATCAGGCTGCCTGCCTGGGGGAGAACAGAGGGAACTACAGTACTTCTCACCTTACCAGCCCCCCACTACCTGGCCTGACAGCACATTAGCTGTCAGACCAGGTCATTCATATATATATATATATACACTGCTCAAAAAAATAAAGGGAACACTTAAACAACACAATGTAACTCCAAGTCAATCACACTTCTGTGAAATCAAACTGTCCACTTAGGAAGCAACACTGATTGACAATAAATTTCACATGCTGTTGTGCAAATGGAATAGACAAAAGGTGGAAATTATAGGCAATTAGCAAGACACCCCCAATAAAGGAGTGGTTCTGCAGGTTCGTGACCACAGACCACTTCTCAGTTCCTATGCTTCCTGGCTGATGTTTTGGTCACTTTTGAATGCTGGCGGTGCTTTCACTCAGTGGTAGCATGAGAACGGAGTCTACAACCCACACAAGTGGCTCAGGTAGTGCAGCTCATCCAGGGATGGCACATCCAATGCGAGCTGTGGCAAGAAGGTTTGCTGTGTCTGTCAGCGTAGTGTCCAGAGCATGGAGGCGCTACCAGAGACAGGCCAGTACATCAGAGCAGTGGAGGAGGCCGTAGGAGGGCAACAACCCCAGCAGCAGGACCGCTACCTCCGCCTTTGTGCAAAGGCGGAGAGGTGGACACGCCAGAGCCCTGCCAAAATGACCTCCAGCAGGCCACAAATGTGCAGTGGTTCTGGCTCAAACGGTCACAAAACCAGACTCCATGAGGGTGGTATGAGGGCCCGACGTCCACAGGAGGGGGTTGTGCTTACAGCCCAACACCGTGGCAGGACGTTTGGCATTTGCCAGAGAACACCAGATTGGCAAATTCGCGCCACTGGCGCCCTGTGCTCTTCACAGATGGAAGGCCAGGTTCACACTGAGCACATGAGCACATGTGACCAGACGTGACAGAGTTTGAGAGCGCCGGTGGAGAAACGTTCGCTCCGCCAACCATCTCCCCAGCATGACCGGTTTGGCGGTGGGTCAGTCATGGTATGGAGGTGGCATTTCTTTGGGGGGCCGCACAGCCCTCCAGTGTCTCGCCAGAGGTTAGCCTGACATGCCATGGGCACTGGGTTCTCTCCTAATGCAAGACAATGCGTAGACCTCATGTGGCTGGAGTGTGTCAGCCACGTCCTGCAAGAAGATTGAAGCATTGAGACTATGGACCGCCCGCCCGTTCCCCAGACCTGAATCCAATTGAGCACATCTGGGACATCATGTCTGCTCCACCACCAACGCCACGTTGCACCACAGGACTGTCCAGGAGTTGGCGGATGCTTTAGTCCAGGTCTGGGAGGAGATCCCTCAGGGAGACCATCACCACCTCATCAGGAGCATGCCCAGGCGTTGTAGGGAGGTCATACAGGCACGTGAAGGCCACACACACTACTGAGCCTCATTTTGACTTGTTTTAAGGACATTACATCAAAGTTGGATCAGCGTGTCGTGTGGTTCCACTTTAATTTTGAGTGTGACTCCAAATCCAGACCTCCATGGGTTGATAAATTGATTTCCATTGATAATTTTTGTGTGATTTTGTAGTCAGCACATTCAACTATGTAAAGAAAAAGTATTTACTAAGAATTTTCATTCATTCAGATCTAGGATGTGTTATTTTAGTGTTCCCTGATTTTTTTGGAGCAGTGTAATATACAGTTAAGTGGAAGTTTACATACAACCTCAGCCAATACATTTAAACTCAGTTTTCAAAATCCTGACATTTAATCCTAGTAAAAATTCCCTGTCTTAGGTCAGTTACGATCACCACTTTATTTTATGAATGTGAAATGTTCAGAATAATAGTAGAGAGAATGATTTATTTCAGCTTTTGTTTCTTTCATCACATTCCCAGTGGGTCAGAAGTTTACATACACTCAATTAGTATTTGGTAGCAATGATTTTAAATTGTAACTTGGATCAAACATTCGGTAGGCTCCTCCACAAGCTTCCCACAATAAGTTGTGTGAATTTGGCCCATTCCTCCTGACAGACTGGTGTAACTGAGTCAGGTTTGTAGGCCTCCTTGCTCGCACATGCTTTTCAGTTCTGCCCAACAATTTTCTATGGACTGAGGTCAGGGCTTGTGATGGCCACTCCAATACCCTTGACTTGTTGTCCTTAAGCCATTTTGCCACAACTTTGGAAGTATGCTTGGGGTCATTGTCCATTTGGAAGACCCATTTGTGACCAAGCTCTTAACTTCTGACTAATGTCTTCAGATGTTGCTTCAGTATATCCACATAATTTTCCTGCCTCATGATGCCATCTATTTTGAAGTGCACCAGTCCCCCTGCAGCAAAGCACCCCACAACATGATGCTGCCACCCCCGTGCTTCACGGTTGGGAATGTGCTTTCGGCTTACAAGCCTCCCCCTTTTTCCTCCAAACATAACAATGGTCATTATGGCCAAACAGTTCTATTTTTGTTTCATCAGACAGAGGGCATTTCTCCAAAAAGTACGACTTTGTCCCCATGTGCAGTTGCAAACCGTAGTCTGGCTTTTTTATGGCGGTTTGAGCAGTGGCTTCTTCCTTGCTGAGCGCCTTTCAGGTTATGTCGATATTGGACTCGTTTTACTGTGGATATAGATACTTTTGTACCTGTTTCCTCCAGCATCTTCACAAGGTCCTTTCGTTTGTTCTGGGATTTATTTGCACTTTTCACACCAAAGTACGTTCATCTCTAGGAGACAGAACGCGTCTCCTTCCTGAGCGGTATGACGACTGCGTGGTCCCATGGTGTTTATACTTGCGTATTATTGTTGTACAGATGAACGTGGTACCTTCATGCATTTGGAAATTGCTCCCAAGGATGAACCAGACTTGTGGAGGTCTCCAATTTATTTTCTGAGGTCTTGACTGATTTCTTTTGATTTTCCCATGATGCCATCAAAGAAGCACTGAGTTTGAAGGTAGGCCTGAAATACATCCACAGGTACACCTCCAATTGACTCAAATTATGTAAATTAGCCGTTCAGAATCTTCTAAAGCCATGACATCATTTTGGAATTTTCCAAGTGTTTAAAGGCACAGTCAACTTATTGGATGTAAACTTCTGACCCACTGGAATTGTGATACAGTGAATTATAAGTGAAATAACCTGTCGTAAACAATTGTTGGAAAATTACTTGTAATGCACAAAGTCGATGTTCTAACCGACTTGCCAAAACTATAGTAGAAATTGTGGAGTGGTTGAAAAACAAGTTTTAATGACTCCAACTTAAGTGTATGTAAACTTCTGACTTCAACTGTATATATTTATATATTATGTTGTGTGTGTGTGTGTTGTTGTTGTGTGTGTGTGTGTGTGTGTGTGTGTGTGTGTGTGTGTGTGTGTGTGTGTGTGTGTGTGTGTTGTGTGTGTGTGTGTGTGTGGTGTGTGTGAGAGAGAGAGAGAGAGAGAGAGAGAAAGATTGTATATTATTATTACCTCACTTGCTTTGCAATGTTAACACATGTTTCCCATGCCAATAAAGCCCCTTGAATGAAAGAGAGAAAAAGAGAGAGAGACAAAGAGAGAGAGAGAAAGAGAGAGAGAGAAAAGAGAGAGAGAGAGAAAAAAAAAGAGAGAGAGAAAAAGAGAGAAAGGAGAGAGAGAGAGAGAGAGAGAGAGAGAGAGAGAGAGAAGAGAGAGAGAGAGAAAGAGAGAAGAGAGAGAGAGAGAGAGAGAGAGAGAGAGAGAGAAGAGAGAGAGAAGAAGAGAGAAAGAGAGAGAGAGAGAAATTGAAATTGAACCAATTGCACTTTATGCCAGCGAGGTGTGGGTGCGACTTGCAAAACAAGATTTCAACAAATGGGACAAACACCCCATTAAAACCCTGCATGCAGAGTTCTGTAAGATTCTCCTACATGTCCAGAGGAAAATTACAAGCAATGCATGCAGGGAGAATTAGGCCAATATCCACTAATAATAAAAACTCAAAAAAGAGCAATTAAGTTTTGGAAATATCTAAAATACAGTGACACCCTCTCATATCATTACCAAGCCCTGCAATGCCAAGAGCTGAGCAAAGAAAATAGTCCACTCATCCAGCTGGTCCTGGGCTGAGTTCACAAACCTGTTCACTAACACACTGAAGCCTCAGGACCAGAACATCCAATCAATCAGAATAAACCAAATTACAGCACAATCAAAACAAAACTACATTGCCTACAATGTGCTTACAAACACAAACACAAAGCTAAATGCAGTGCTATCTGGCCCTAAATCGACAGTACACCATGGCTAAATATTTGACCATGGTTACTGATCAAAACCTTAGAAAAACCTTGACAAAGTACAGGCTCAGTGAGCACAGCCTTGCATTGAGAAGGGTAGACACGAGAAAACCTGGCTCCCTGTAGAGGAAAGGCTATGCAACCACCTGATCCCAACCACCGTCAAGAACCATGAGCACGGAGCTGCATTTCCTGACAAAATGTAAAAAATATAAAACAATTAGACAGTGTCATTTCCCCAAATTTGAAACCCTTATTCAAGGTTTCAAAGGCCTCTCTGATCAGAATAGGCTACCAGTCCTGTTGGGAGAGGATGCAGAGAGCTGTGGGTTGGCAGCGCACTACATTGCTGCCTGCCATAAAATGAGGGACAGTGTCTGACAGACCAACCAACCTGCACATGTCCTCTATTGTATGCTTATTGTTATTGTTCAATGTATGGTTATTTTGACCCTTGGTTATTGTTGTTACTGTTGTCCCGTTGACAATTTTGATTCTTATTATCTTAATATTGTAAATATCCAAAGTAAGCTTCGGCAATATGTACATTGTTACGTCATGCCAATAAAGCAAATTGAATTGAATTGAGAGAAAGAGAGAGAGAGAAAAAAGAGAGAGAAAAAGAGAGAGAGAAAGTAATTTTGCTTTTCTTTTTTTTTTTCTTCATTCCCTCCAACCACAAGTTTAGGAAGTACTTTGCTAACTCCTCCCAGGTCCGTCCATACTGAATGTGACAGGGAGAAAGCAACACTTTATCTTAATGGAGGAATCAGCCTTATTCTGAAATAACAACAACAAACTGTAAATGAAGGTCTGAGAGTTGGGCTCTGTTTCTTTCTGGGGGAATCATTCTGCTATTGAAGATTTTCAGAGCCACAGTTGAAATAATATGCTAATATCTGTACCCCATGTGGCGCCGACTGGCTGACGCACTATCAGCAGAAAAGCAGCCTCTGCATTCGGGTGCCAGGGTGGTCAAATAAAACGAGGGAAGGCGTGATTAAAAACATGCACTAAGAAACACAAGACAACAYGAGCAATTTAAAAGGACTCTCAACTCTGTTGGGAATTAGCCTCCCACGGAGTATCCGCGTGACAACCTAAATATAACTCAGAGTTATTCAGGATAATAACCTGAAATAAGATGGTTTTGGTGAACTGAAAAACGATCAGGTTTGCTATAGTGGTATATCAAATGGGATGTTGAGGTATCTTCAGTTCAGAGGCCTAAAAGACATAACAGGCCATACTGACTGACGGTTCAAAGCAGCGGGTGGCGGTTCTATCTTCTCTGACCACAGAATGTATGCAAGCATTTTATTTTCCTTCAATTGTACATGTTTAATAACCCCCGTCGACAACCAGCAGGTGATCTACTGCACACGGTCCACGTTCCTTATGGTGGGTTCTGTCCTTAACGGTATCAAGAGCCTCAATTATCAAATCAAATTGTATTTGTCACATCAGTAGAGGAAGCCTGGATATTCTTTAAAAGTGCTTTCCWCACCATCTTAAATAAGCATGCCCCTTTCAAAAAATGTAGAACAAAGAACAGATATAGCCCTTGGTTCACTCCAGACCTGACTGCCCTTGACCAGCACAAACATATCCTGTGGTGTACTGCACTAGCATCGAATAYTCCCCGCGATATGAAACTTTTCAAGGAAGTCAGGAACCAATATGCACAGTCAGGTAGGAAAGCAAAGGCTAGCTTTTTCAAACAGAAATTTGCATCTTGCAGCACTAATTCCCAAAAGTTTTGGGACACTGTAAAGTCCATGGAGAAAAAGAGCACCTCCTCCCAGCTACCCACTGTACTGAGGCTAGGAAACACTGTCACCACTGATAAATCCACGTTAATCGAGAATTTCAATAAGCATTTCTCTAAGGATGGCCATGCTCTCCACCTGGCTACCCCAACCCCGGCCAACAGCTCTGCACCCCCCGCAGCTTCAACGCCATACAACACTCCTTCCATGGCCTCCAACTGCTCTTAAAATGCTAGTAAAACGAAAAGCATGCTCTTCAACCGATCGCTGCCTGCACCCGCCCGCCCGACTAGCATCACTACTCTGGACTGTTCTGACTTAGAATATGTGGACAACTATAAATACCTAGGTGTCTGGTTAGACTGTAAACTCTCCTTCCAGACTCATATTAAGCATCTCCAATCCAAAATTAAATCTAGAATCGGCTTCCTATTTCGCAACAAAGCATCCTTCACTCATGCTGCCAAACACACCCTCGTAAAACTGACAATCATACCGATCCTTGACTTCGGTGATGTCATTTAAAATAGCCTCCAAAACTCAGCAAATTGGATGTAGTCTATCACAGTGCCATCCGTTTGTCACCAAAGCCCCATATACTACCCACCACTGCCACCTGTATGCRCTCGTTGGCTATTCGTCGCCAAACTCACTGGCTCCAGGTAAAGCTCCACCTTATCTCAGCTCACTGGTCACCATAGCAGCACCCACCTGTAGCATGCGCTCCAGCAGGTATTTCTCACTGGTCGTCCCCAAAGCCAACTCCTCATTTGGCCGTCTCTCCATCCAGTTCTCTGCTGCCAATGACTGGAACGAATTGCAAAAATCACTGAAGTTGGAGACTTATATCTCCCTCACTAACTTTAAGTGTCAGCTGTCAGAGCAGCTGACCGATCACTGCAGCTGTACACAGTCCATCTGTAAATAGCCCATCCATCCAACCAACTACCTACGTCATCCCCATATTTGTTTTTCTGCTCTTTTGCACACCAGTATTTCTACTTGCACGTCCTCATCTGCACATCTATCACRCCAGTGTAAATTGCTAAATTGTAATTACTTTGCCACTATGGCCTATTTACTGCCTTACCTCCTTACTTTATTTGCACACACTGTGTACAGATTTTTCTATTGTGTTATTGACTGTACGTTTGTTTATCCCATGTGTAACTCTGTTGTTGTTTTTGTCACACTGCTTTGCTTTATCTTGGCCAGGTCGCAGTTGTAAATGAGAACTTGTTCTCAACTGGCCAACATGGTTAAATAAAGGTGAAATAAATAAAAAACATTTATACTATGAAATGCTTACTTACAAGCCCTTGACCAACAATGCAGTTTTAAGAAAATAGAGTTAAGAAAATCTTTACTAAATAAACTAAAGTAAATAATAATAAAAAGTTACACAATAAAATAACAACAACAGGACTATATAGAGGGGGGTACCGGTACCGAGTCAATGTGCAGGGGTACAGGTTAGTCAAGGTAATTTGTACATGTAGGTAGGGGTAAAGTGACTATGCATAGATAATAAACAGCAAGTAGCAGCAGCGTACAAACAAGGGGGGGGTCAATGCAAATAGTCTGGTGGCCATTTGATGAATTGTTCAGCAGTCTTATGGCTTGGGGATAGAAGCAGTTAAGCAGACTGTTAGACCTAGACTCCGGTACCGCTTGCTGTGCGGTAGCAGAGAGAACAGCCTATGACTTGGGTGACTGGAGTCTTTGACAATTTTTTGGGCCTTCCTCTGACACCACCTAGTATATTGGCCCTGGATGACAGGAAGCTTGGCCCCAGTGTTGTACTGGGCCGTACACACTACCCTCTGTAGAGCCTTACGGCCGGATGCCGAGCAGTTGCCATACCAGGCAGTGATGCAACTGGTCAGGATGCTCTTGATGGTGCAGCTGTAGAACTTTTTGAGGATCTAGGGACCCATGCCAAATATTTTCAGTCTCCTGGGGGGGAAAAGGCATTGTCGTGCCCTCTTCACGACTGTCTTGGTGTGTTTGGACCATGTTAGTTTGTTGGTGATGTGGACACCAAGGAACTTGAAACTCTCGACCAACTCCGATACAGCCCTGTCGTTGTGAATGGGGGCGTGTTTGGCCCTTCTTTTCCTGTAGTCCACGATCAGCTCTTTTGTCTTGCTCACGTTGAGGGAGAGGTTGTTGTCCTGGCACCACACTGCCAGGGCACCACACTGCCAGGTCTCTGACCTCCTCCCTACAGGCTGTCTCATAGTTGTCAGTGATCAGGCCTACCACTGTTGTGTCGTCAGCAAACTTAATGATGGTGTTGGAGTCGTGCTTGGCCACGCAGTCGTTGGTGAACAGGGAGTACAAYAGAGCACTAAGCACACATCCCTGAGGGGCCCCAGTGTTGAGGATCAGCGTGGTAGATGTGTTGTTGCCTACCCTTAACACCTTTGGGCGGCCCGTCAGAACCTCCAGGATCCAGTTGCAGAGGGAGGTGTTTAGTCCCAGGGTCCTTAGCTTAGTGATGAGCTTTGTGGGCACTATGGTGTTGAATGCTGAGCTGTAGTCAATGAACATCATTCTCACATAGGTGTTCCATTTGTCCAGGTGGGAAAGGCCAGTGTGGAGTGCGATTGATATTGCGTAATTTGTGGATCTGTTGGGGCAGTACGCGAATTGAAGTCGGTCTAGGGTTTCCGGGATGATGGTGTTGATGTGAGCCCTGACCAGCCTTTCAAAGCGCTTCATGGCTACCGAAGTGAGTGCTACGGGGCGGTAGTCATTTAGGCAGGTTACCTTCGCTTTCTTGGGCACGGGGATTATGGTGGTCTGCTTGAAACATGTAGGTTTTACAGACTCGGTCAGGGAGAGGTTGAAAATGTCAGTAAAGACACTTGCCAGTTGGTCTGTGCATGCTCTGAGTACACATCCTAGTAATCTGTATGGCCACGCGGCCTTATGAATGTTGACCTGTTTAAAGGTCTTGCTCACATCGGCTACGGAGAGATTGATCACACAGTCGTTCGGAACAGCTGGTGATCTCATGCATGCTTCAGTGTTGCTTGCCTCGAAGCGAGCATAAAAGGTATTTAGCCCGTCTGGTTGGCTTGCTTCACTGGGCAGCTCATGGCTGGGTTTCCCTTTGTAGTCCGTAATCGTTTGCAAGCCCTTCCACATCCGACGAGCGTCAGAGATGGTGTAGTAGGATTCAAACTTAGTCCTGTAATGACTCTTTGCCTGTTTGATGGTTCGTCTGAGGGCATAGCGGTGTTTTATTATAAGCGTCCGGATTAGTGTCCCGCTCCTTGAAAGCGTCAGCTCTAGCTTTTAATTTGGTGCCGATGTTGCCTGTAATCCATCGCTTCTGGTTGGGATATGTACGTATGGACACTGTGGGGACGATGTCGTCAATGCACTTATTGATGAAGCCGGTGACATACTACTCAATACCATTGGATGAATCCCGGAACATATTTCAGTCTGTGCTAGCAAAACAGTCCTGTGGCGTAGCATCCGCGTCACCTGACCACTTCGGTATTGAGCGAGTCACTGGTACTTCCTGCTTTAGTTTTCGCTTGTAAGCAGGAATCATGAGGATAGAATTAGGGTCAGATTTGCCAAAAGGGGGGCCTCCCGAGTGGCGCATTTGTCTAAGGCACTGCATCACAGTGCTAGCTGTGCCACTAGAGATTTTGGGTTCGAGTCCAGGCTCTGTCGCAGCCATCCGCAACCGGGAGACCCATGGGGCGGCACACAATTGGCCCAGTGTCGTCTAGGTTAGGGCAGGGTTCGGCCGGCAGAGATGTCATTGCTCACTACGACTCCTGTGGCGTGGCGGGCCGGGCGCAGTGCATGCTGACACGGTCGCCAGGTGTACAGTGACATATCGGTGTGGCTGGCTTCCGGGTTAAGTGGGCATTGTGTCAAGAAGCAGTGCAGCTTGGTTGGGTTGTGTTTCGGAGGAAGCACGGCTCTCGAATTACGCCTCTCCCGAGTCCGTATGGGAGTTGCAGCAATGAGACAAGACAGTAACTAGCAATTTGGTTACCATGAAATTGGGGAGAAAAAGGGCTAAAAAAATGTTGATCATAATAAATAAAAAATATTTGCCAAATGGAAGGCAAGGGAGAGCTTTGTATGTGTCTCTGTGTGTGAAGTAAAGGTGGTCTAGAGTTTTTTTTCCTCTGGTTGCATGCTGGTAGAAATTAGGTAAAATGGATTTAAGTTTGCCTGCATTAAAGTCTCCGGCCACTAGGAGCATCGCTTCTGGATGAGCATTTTCTTGTTTGCTTATGGCTATATACAGCTCGTTGAGTGCTGTCTTAGTGCCAGCATCGGTTTGTGGTTGTAAATAGACAGCTACAAAAAATATAGATGAAAACTCTCTTGGTAGATAGTGTGGTCAACAGCTTATCATGAGGTACTCTACCCCAGGCGAGCAATTCCTCGAGACTTCCTTAATATTAGACATTGCGCAACAGCTGTTATTGACAAATAGATACACACCACCACCCCTCGTCTTACCGGACGTAGCTATTCTGTCCTGCCGATGCACAGAAAACCCAGCCAACTGTATATTATGCGTGTCGTCGTTCAGCCACAACTCGGTGAAACATAAGATATTAGAGTTTTTAATGTCCCGTTGGTAGGATAGTCTCAAACGGAGCTCATCCAGTTTATTTTCCAGTGATTGCACGTGGCCGATAGAACGGATGGTAGAGGTGGGTTACCAACTTGCCGACAAATACTCACAAACCACCCGGATCTGCGCCCCCTGTATCTCCGTCTTTTCTTCATGTGAATGACGGGAATTTGGGCCTGGTCCGGGAGAAACAGTTGTCAAAACTAGTGCACTATATGGGGAATAGGGTGCCATTGGGATGCAGAATTATTACTGAGTAGTAAGCAATCCTCTGTTTGCCTGGTGTGATCTTGACTCTGGCTTGCTGTCACTAAACCAGGGGACCAATAGAAGCAGTCTGATCCTTGGCCTCTCATCACCATTGCCCTGCAGTTTGAGATGATTTGATCCCCTCACGGCACAACTGATGTACACAGAGGCTTACAGACACGTAGCTACTCTAATGCCTCGCTAAGCCCTTCCTAATGCACTAGGCCTCTGAGGCTCCCCTCCCTGAATCCCCCGATACCACAGAACCTCCCAGAGAAAGACAGAGCAGTTCTAGGATTACACCATAAGTATCTATTTCCCCCCACAGTTTGCATAGACCCAGCGGAGCTCTGCCGGTATGGACTTGGAGAGGATCTGGAAATCTCATTACAACTGAGCAAATACGTGAGGCATAATAATAAAACACTGGCTATTAAGTTAGAAACAAATTACAATTTGATAGAGAAAGATGTGGTAATGGGCAGTAGATTGCAACTTGTCAAGTAAACGACGCATGAAGGGGCCTGTTGGAGATGGAGATGGCACTACCCGTCATTAACTTATTACATCTGCCTTGGGGTGGCGAGTAAACAACTGGAGACGCCTCAAGCTCGAAGCAGCAGGAACTCTTTCACTCCAATAGTCTTCACCGTTATTGGGTTGCAGATGGGAGAACTTCGACAGAAAATAAAAATACTCCGCTGAGAAAACGAGGCAGGGGATTATTAAAGGAGAGTGGATGGCTGGGGAGAGAGGGAGAGAGGGAAGAGAGAGAAGGGGAGAGAGCGAGAGAGAGAGAGAAAGAGGGGGTAAAGAGAGGGGGAGGGAGAAAGAGGGACCTGTTCAAACCAGACGCCAGAAGCACTTAAGATCGGGCGAATCACTAACGAGCCGGAGACAAGGATTGGACGTGGAGGAAAAGAGGAATCTGTGACTTTGATTATTGGCTGTTGGACGGAGAGACCGCTCTTCTGTTGGACTGAGAGGCAGCTCTTCTGTTGGACTGAGAGYCAGCTCTTCTGTTGGACTGAGAGGCAGCTCTTCTGTTGGAGGGAGAGACAGCTCTTCTGTTGGACTGAGAGCCAGGTCTTCTGTTGGAGGGAGAGACAGCTCTTCTGTTGGACTGAGAGGCAGCTCTTCTGTTGGAGGGAGAGACAGCTCTTCTGTTGGAGGGAGAGACAGCTCTTCTGTTGGAGGGAGAGGCAGCTCTTCTGTTGGAAGGAGAGGCAGCTCTTCTGTTGGAAGGAGAGGCAGCTCTGCCCTGAGAGAGGCTGTTGGAGGGAGAGGCAGCTCTTCTGTTGGAGGGCAGGCCAGGCCTCTGTTGGAGGGAGAGAGCAGCGCTTCTGTTGAGGGAAGCAGCTCTTCTGTTGGAGGGAGAGGACAGCCCTTCTGTTGGAGGGAGAGGACAGCCTTCTTGTTGGAGGGAGAGACAGCTCTCTGTTGGAGGAGAGACAGCTTTCTGTTAGAGAGGGGGCAGCTCTTCTGTTGGAGGGAGAGGCAGCTCTTCTGTTGGAAGGAGAGGCAGCTCTGCCCTGAGAGAGGCTGTTGGAGGGAGAGGCAGCTCCTTCTGTTGAAGGAACACAACAGCTCCTTTTCTGTTGGAGGGAGAGACGCATCTTCTGTTGGAGGGAGAGACAGCTCTTCTTTTTGGAGGGAGAGCAGCTCTTCTGTTGGAGGGAGGGGCAGCTTTCTGTTGGAGGGAGAGGGCAGCTCTTCTGTTGGAGGGAGAGGCAGCTCTTCTGTTGGACTGAGGAGGCGAGAGCACAGCTCTTTGCTGGAGCTGGGATCAGGAGAGGCAGCTTTCTGTTGGACTAGGACAGCTTCTTCTGTTGGAGGAGAGCAGCTCTTCTGTGGACTGAGAAGACAGCTCTTCGTTGGAGAAGAGGCAGCTCTTCTGTTGAAGACGCAGAGACAGCTTTCTGTTGGAGGGAAGAGCAAGCTCTCTGTATAGAACTAGACAGATGTGAAGGAAGAACAAAAGGCAGCTTCTGTTGGAGAGAGACATCTTCTGTAGAACCAGAAGACAGCTCTTCTTTGTTGGAAGGGGAGGCAGCTCTTCTGTTGGACGAGAGGCAAGCCTTCTGTTGGACTGAGAGACAGCTCTTCTGTTGGATCAGTGGAGAGACAGCTCTTCTTTGCTGTTGGACTGAGAGGCAGCTCTTCGTTGGAGGGAGAAGCAACTGCCTAGTTTCTGTTGGATGGAGAGCACAAGCTACTTCTGTTGGAGGGAGAGACAGCTCTTCTGTTGGAGGGAGAGACAGCTCTTCTGTTGGAGGGAGAGACAGCTCTTCTGTTGGAACGAGAGGCAGCTCTTCTGTTGGAACGAGAGGCAGCTCTTCTGTTGGACTGAGAGACAGCTCTTCTGTTGGAGGGAGAGGCAGCTCTTCTGTTGGACTGAGAGACAGCTTTTCTGTTGGAGGGGAGGCAGCGCTTCTGTTGGACTGAGAGACGGCTCTTCTGTTGGAGGGAGGTGCAGCTCTGCCCTGAGATAGGCTGTTGGAGGGTGAGGCAGCTCTTCTGTTGGAGGGAGAGGCAGCTCTTCTGTTGGAGGGAGGTGCAGCTCTGCCCTGAGAGACCCGGGATCCTCCAGCCTCCTCCAGTCTATTCAGCAATATCGGAGACAAATGAGGGCAGCGCTTGTTCCCAAGGTCAACCCCCACCCCTGCCAGTGGCCACGGGGGTCCGCAATTCTAATTCCTAATACACTGAAGCGTAATTAAAACCCATCTCCAAGACAGGGGGGAAAGTCGATACAACTTTTTTCAGGTGCTAATGAGATGCTAATTTGATGGCCCCGCTAGGAGCAATGAGGTGCGGGAAAACTCAAGGACAGGAACGAGATTTATTCCAGGTTTCTTTCTGCTGTTCACATTTTTTATGCGTTCGGTTGGGTCTCCTAGCTCTCGTCATTGGGTCTCCTAGCTCTCTTCATTGTGACAGTTGCAATAAGGGCCTCGTCAGACATATTCTGTGGTGTAGCAGTGATGCTGAACACCCCAGGTTGTCCGACGTGTTGATGTTTGAGCGTCCTTTCAAGCTAGCTCCCAACTCCCTATCATTTCTAGTGCTCCTTTTCCCCCTGTGAGTTGTTTTCAAAGAGAGGTTTTCAGAGAGAGGTTTTCAGGGAGGAGTATATAGCTTCGCTACTTCGCAGTACCACGTACGGATAGCCCAGCTCACACTGCCTCATGCTTCCTGTGAGTCTGCTTCCCAAATGGCACACTATTCCCTATAGTGCACTACTTGTGGCCAGGACCCATAGGGCTCTGCTCAAACGTAGTGCACTACAAAGGGAATAGGGTGCCATTTGGGAGGCAACCACAGTCAGAGCAGTTTGTGTACCTCCCCACTGCGCCTGCTTTCCCTGGACCCAGCCAGTCGTTCCAGGGGTGCTGGCTGTCCCACTTTCCTTACAGGCAGAGGAATTGACATCACAGACTTTCTCTCCCTCCCTCCTTGTCCACATGTTTATTCTGCATGTAGCCAGATACTGCTATCCACTTATTTCACCCAAGTCTCTGGGAGTCTGAGCAATCAAGCCTCCTCAACCCTCGTTCATGTACCCACTAACCAAGACTGCTCTCCAATTCTCTCATGTTTATTAACTGGAGGTTCTCTTTGGACTTCTAAGTGACTCCCCCTGGTGAACCCTGATGGTTCCTCTGGCTCCTTCAGGGTGCCAGTTTCTCACTGGAGTGCAGTGGAGTAATGGTGTGTGATGAAACTGTAGAGACAGTAATGTGGTTTGTGATCCCTGCCCTCCAGGGTCTGTGTAGTGGAGCCAGCCGAGAGAAGCTCATTTGTGAGTGTGTTGTTTTGCCTTTTCCCCATATGCTGGGATGTAAAGAATACTCCAAGGCCTAGGTTCAATCAGTTCAGCATTAACCCAAAATAACCGACAACTTCAAGGCATATAATTTATTTTGTTTGGGCAATGTCGGAGGTGTAACTGCGTTGGAGCTGTCAAATCGGTGAATGGTTGCTCCTCCAGTGGTCATTGTCACAAAACCACACCCATCCTTACATCCGACCCATGTTAGAAGTTTAGAACAAGAAAGGCTATATAGAAATAATGACACTCAAATTGAAAATCGTTAGAATAAGTATTTATACCAACCTAGTAGCGGTGTAGATTACAACACATTCCAGGGTTTGAGCTTATAACACAGGGATTTCTACTTATGCGACTTGGTGCATCCAATGGCAATGTCCTCTAGGTCAGTGGTTCCCAAACTTTTTATAGTATCGTACCCCTTCAAACATTCAACCTCCAGCTGCATACCCCCTCTAGCACCAGGGTCAGCGCACTCTCAAATGTTGTGTTTTACCATCATTGTAAGCCTGCCACACACACACTAAATTATACATTTATTAAACATAAGAATGAGTGTGAGTTTTTGTCACAACCCGGCTCGTGCAAAGTGACAAAGAGCTCTTATAGGACCAGGGCACAGATAATAATATAATAATAATCAATATTTAACCATCTTTCATATAAAACATTATTTGTCCATCGGAAATTGTGAATAACTCACCACAGGTTAATGAGAAGGGTGTGCTTGAAAGGATGCACATAACTCTGCAATGTTGGGTTGTATTGGAGAGTCTCAGTCTTAAATAATTTTCCACACACAGTCTGTGCCTGTATTTAGTTTTCATGCTAGTGAGGGCCGAGAATCCACTCTCAAATAGGTACGTGGTTGCAAAGGGCATCAGTGTCTTAACAGCGCGATTTGCCAAGGCAGGATACTCTGAGCACAGCCCAATCAAGAAATCTGGCAAAGTGGCTTTCGATTAAATTCTATTTTCACGGAACCGCTTGTTGCAATTTCGATGAGGCTCTCTTGTTCAGATATCTGTAAGTCGACTGGAGGCAGGGCATGAAAGGGATAACAAATGAAGTTGTTTGTGCCATCCGTTTCGGGAAAGTACCTGCGTAATTGCGCACCCAACTCACTCAGGTGCTTCGCTATATCACATTTGACATTGTCTGTAAGCTTGCGTTCATTTGCACACAAAACATCATACAATGATGGAAAGACATGTGTGTTGTCCTTGTTAATGCAGACAGAGAAGAGCTCCAACTTCTTAATCAAAGCCTCAATTTTGAATATAGTTGCGGAGACTCCCTGTAATCATAGATTCAGATCACTCAAGCGAGAAAAAGTCACGTGAGAAACTCGTCATCATGCAAGCGGTTAGACAAGTCAAAATTATGGTCAGTAAAGAAAACTTTAAGCTCGTCTCTCAATTTAAAAAAACGTGTCAATACTATCCCCCTTGGTAACCAGCGCACTTCTGTATGTTGTAAAAGCGTTACATGGTCGCTGCCCATATCATTGCATAGTGCAGAAAATACACGAGAGTTCAGGGGCCTTGCTTTAACAAAGTTAACCATTTTCACTGTAGTGTCCAAAACATCTTTCAAGCTGTCAAGCATTCCCTTGGCAGCAAGAGCCTCTTGGTGGATGCTGCAGTGTACCCAAGTGGCGTCAGGAGCAACTGCTTGCACGTGCGTTACCACTCCACTATGCCTCCCTGTCATGGCTTTTGCCCCATCATTACAGATAACAACACATCTTGACCACCAAAGTCCATTTGATGTCACAAAGCTGTCTAGTACTTGAAAAATATCCTCTCCTGTTGTCCTGGTTTCCAGTGTTTTGCAGAAGAGGATGTCTTCCTTAATTGACCCCCCATAAACGTAACGGACATATACCGGGAGCTGTGCCAGGCCCGCCACGTCTGTTGACTCATCCTGCTGTAACGCATTGAACTCACTGGCTTGTATGCGAAGCAGTAATTGGGGCGGCAGGCAGCCTAGTGGTTAGAGTGTTGGACTAGTAACCGAAAGGTTGCTAGATCGAATCCCCGAGCTGACAAGGTAAAAATCTGTCGTTCTGCCCCTAGGTGTAATGCGATGCTACTGGCGGCAGAGAAGTCAGGCGCAGGAAAGCGGAAACTGATTTACAATGGTTGTGTTTAATAACCATTAAACAGAATAATAATAATAAATGGGTCAAACAAAAATACCAGTATGTCGTGCACTACAACAAACAATTATGGACAAGGACATGGGGGGAAACAGAGGGTTAAATACACAACATGTAATTGATAGAATTGGAACCAGGTGTGATGGAAGACAAGACAAAACCAATGAAGAAATGAAAAGTGGATTGGTGATGGCTAGAAGGTCGGTGACTTCGTCTGCCGAACGGCGCCTGAAAAAGGAGAGGGACCAACTTTGGTGGAAGTCGTGAAACGAGGCTACTCAGGCGAGAAAAAAACCTCACCCAAATGTATAGCCCCGTTGGAAAATATAAATGGACTGTTTGAAAATGTGATTTTTTTWTTWWATTTACAWAAATGTGAATAACCCTAACCCTAACCCCGACGGCATTGCGTAAATGTTATTGCGGGTTAAGACTGAACTGACWGAATCTAGGCCCAAGTCTCGTCTGTCACAGCTCCATTCGGATACTGTGTAGCTTCTTCACACAAATACTGTACCTACAGTAGGGTAAAATTACTCATTTAAAATGCATCAGTCACACCACATTTAATTGAACAGACTTTAAACAAAATAATTTGTTCTGCTCTCTCGTCTCTTTTTGAAGACAAATTGTGTCCCCAACATTCCCTCCCTAATGGTTGGTTCAAAGTGAGGCTATTGCGCCTCCGCCTCATCCGACCTTTACCCATCACTGSAACTGCTCTAAAGCACACATTACTGCAGTAACTGGAGATGTCAGTCACTTTGAAGGACATGGCAAAACCAAACTCCTCCACTGATTAGCTTTTTAGTGCGGCTGACCGAGTTGACAACTCTCCTTCTCTCTGAGGCACTTTTCACTCCATAAGGTAGGCTACTATAATAATAATCACCCAAGACACTTCACCGGGATAAAAAAAAAAGAAAATATAGAACCAACCTCAGGCTCGGCAAAGGCTTGCAGCAGCTGACGATAATAACAAGTTCATCAGAAATATCATATTTCATAATTGAGGAAATTAAATTCTCAGCATGCCTGCATCAGCTTTTCATTTTCAAAAGATTAGAGTTCAAGATTAGCATCCGCTGTCCTACTAAGGTTGAAGGATTGTCAATTTTAAACAACTTGGACAACATCAGGCCTTTCAGTGAGAGAGGCAATCATTGAGAGTGAGAGGATGGAGGTAATGATGAATCAATATGAATTTGGCTGGTCCATCAAGTCAAAGTACATGCTGCCATCTGACTATCATACTTTATCATTATGCAAATATTTTGCTGATATCATTCCACWAAATCAAACTTCATCCTCAAACTTGTAGCCCAGCAGAGCATCATATAACAGCACAGGTTTTGGCTCTGAACCAGAAAATGGGGATACCACTGCTCATTCAAAGTAATAGCTATCAGACCCCCATAGCATGATGTCACAAAGAGATCTCACAAGAAAGTTGTGAACATTTCCAACACACCAAGGTGTACCCGAGGACGGTCTACATTCGTTGGAACACCTGCAATGTTAACAGACAGCCAATAGGTAAAAGTTGTATAGTTGTGTAGTTGAGTGGTAACTCCAAGGACAGAGCCCTGAAGGTTGTGAGTTCGATACCCCAGACCGCCTTTCCAGTTAGCTATCTCTGCTCCTGCCCTACTTCCCCATCTTGTTCTGTARTGTCTGAATAAATCCTATAAAAAAAGGAGGACGGAATTCTGCTCTCCAAAAAGAAAGGAATGGTGCGAAAGCAACACTGAACCATGCTTGAGAGCAACAGCTGTTCCCAGATGACTAGGTGATCTTGCTCTCCGTAGCTGCGGGGCCAGACGGAATACCAGGACGCGTACTCAAAACATGTGCTGGAAAGTGTCTTCACTGACATTTTCAACCTATCCCTGTTATACCAACATGTTTCAAGCAGACCACCATAGTCCTCGTGCCCAAAAATGCGATGGTAACCTGCCTAAATGACTATCGCCCTGTAGCACTCACATCAATAGCCATGAAATTCTTTGAAAGGCTGGTCATGGCTGACATCAACATCATCATCCCAGACATCCTGGACGGACCCACTTCAGATCCACCCAACAGATCCACAGATGACGCAATCTCTATTGCACTCCACAAGCCCTCACCCACCTGGACAAAAGGAATACCTATTTAAGAAATGCTGTTCATTGACTACAGATCAGCATAGTCCCCTCTAAGCTCATCACCAACATCAGGACCCTGGGACTGAACACATCCATCTGCAACTCGATCCTGGACTTCCTGAAGGGCTGCCCCCAGGCGGTGAGGGTAGGCAACAACACAACRGCCACACTGACCATCAACATGGGGGCCCCTCAAGGGTGTATGCTTAGTCCCCTCTTGTACTCCCTGTTCACCCACGGCTGCGTGGCCACGCACGACTCCAACACCATCATCAAGTTAGCTGACGAAACAACAGTTGTAAGACTGATCATCGATGACGATGATGCAGCCTACAGGGAGGAGGTCAGAGACCTGGCCAAGACAATAACCTCTCCCACAACGTCAGCAAGACAAAGGAGCTGATCGTGGACTACAGGAAATGGAGGGGCGAGCACACCCCCATCCACGTCGACGGGGCTGTAGTGGAATGGGTTGAGAGCTTCAAGTTCCTTGGTGTCCACATCACTAAGGAATTAAACATGTTCCACACACACCCACACAGTTGTGAAGAGGGCACAACAGTGCCTCTTCCCCCACAGGAGGATGAGGGCCAGGCTCCCTGCCATCCAGCACCTCTATACCAGGCGTGTCATAGGAAGACCCCAAATTGTCAAAGCAAAAACAAGCCATATACTGTTCTCTCTGCTACTGCACGGCAAGCGGTACCGATGCACCAAGTCTGGAACCAACAGGACCCTGACCAGCTTCTAACCCCAAGCCACAAGACTGCTAAATAAGACTGCTAAACAAGACTGGTTAAATAGCTAATCAAATAGCTACCCTGACACTGACCCTTTTTTACACTAACTCTCTTGCACTGACTCTATGCACATACACTGGACCCTACCCACACACTCACACATACTTACACTGACACCCCAACACACACATACACACACGCGCTACACATGCCCACACACACACATAACATGAGCACACATGCATAGTGACACCACACGCACACATACTTTCATATTCACCACATACACTGCTGCTACTGTTTATTATCCATCTGTTGCCTAGTCACTTTACCCCTACCTATACAGTATGTACATAGCTAACTCAATTACCTCGTACCCCTGCACATCAACTCGGTCCTGGTACTACCTGTATATAGCCATGTTATTACCTCGTACCCCTGCACATCAACTCGGTCCTGGTACTACCTGTATATAGCCATGTTATTACCTCGTACCCCTGCACATCAACTCGGTACTGGTACTCCTTGTATATAGCCATGTTATTTTTTACTTGTTATTGGTATTTGTTATTCAATGTGTATTTATTCCTTGTGTCACTATTTAAATTATTATTATTATTATCTTTATCTTTAACTCTACATGTTGGAAAGTATGCATTTCACTGTTAGTCTATACCTGTTGTTTACCAAGCATTTCACTGTTAGTCTACACCTGTTGTTTACCAAGCATTTCACTGTTAGTCTACACCTGTTGTTTACCAAGCATTTCACTGTTAGTCTACACCTGTTGTTACCAAGCATTTCACTGTTAGTCTACACCTGTTGTTTACGAAGCATTTCACTGTTAGTCTACACCTGTTGTTTACCAAGCATTTCACTGTTACTCTACACCTGTTGTTTACGAAGCATGTGATAAATAAAATGTTATTTGATTTGAAGGCTTATGGAATGTCAAGCTGTTTTTGAGAGGTCATACTTACATCACAGAACACAGTTTACAGAGGGAAACAGACTAAATAAATAACTCTCTATATGGAGATTCCTGATGATACCTGTTTCTAATCAACAGGTATGAGGGAATAGAAGATCTATTCCTTGTTACTCCCGATGCAGAAGCAGCTTGTCATTTGAACAGCCCCCGAAAAACCCGTGACAGAGTCATTACTTTCACCATTGTTCGGCAAAGTTTACTTCAAAAGGGCAAACCTCTGATGCAGTCTGAGTTAAGAGAGGCAGGTGATGGGGGGAGGAGGAGAGGAGGAGAGGGGGAGAGAGAGAGAGAATACTACTCCAAGATGGGAGATGGAGAGGGGGAAGGCCTTTGATCTGAGTGCACAAAAGAACAAAAGAGACGGAGGAGCACAGAAGATTGCAAAGAAGGCATGTACTCAATTCCCAATAGAAAAGAGACAGAGAGTTGTAAAGAGAGAGGGAGAGAGGGAGAGAAAGAAAGAAAGAAAGAAAGAAAGAAAGAAAGAGGGAGGGAGGGAGAGAGATAGAGACAGGAAGGAGGGGAGATAGAAAGAGACAGAGAGGAGGGGAGAGAGAAAGAGAGAGAAGGGGGGATTAGAGGGATAGAGAAAGAGAGACAGAGAGGACAGGAGAGAGAAAGAGAGACAAAGAGGGGGGTAGAGAGAAAGAGATCAAACAGGACAAGACCAGCATGTTCTAGTATTGATTCCACTCGGTGGGTTGTTTAGGGAGTTGTTTCAAGTCCTATCCTAAACCAATTAGCATCGAGCTTCTTCTAGGGAACTGGAGTCAACCACAGTGGCCGTCTCTAACATTGTTAGCATGTAGCTTACAACCAAGTCAGCCAAGCCCTTTGCTCCACATTATACATCAACTTTTAATTGGCATGTCAAGATGATGGCGTGTCATGCTAGTAGCTACAAGAGTGTACCCATTGTAAAGTATAGTCCTGTGGGTCCACGTTCTCTTGTATGTCAAAACTCTCTGGCACTAAACACTTGTCATACAGAACAGACTGCATACTGAGAAGTAACAGTATCTCAGTAACTGAAAAATCTATCTTAAAAACCTAAACATGTACTGAAAATGCAATACATTTTCATTAAGCAGCAGCAACCATTTTGAAGAAGGGCAAAGCAAGATGGTGATAGCCTAGTTGAGACAGGAAACTACTGTTCTGATCCTCCTAAATTGTCGTCATGACTCCACCCAAGTTCAAATGAGATGTTGGGGCGGCAGGTAGCATAGCGGTTAAGAGTGTTGGGCCAGTAACTGAAAGGTTGCTGGTTTGAATCCCTGGGCTGACTAGGTGCATTTTTTGAATGTGCTCTTGAGCGAGGCACTTAATCCTAATTGCTCCTGTAAATGGCTCTGGATAAGTGTGTATGATGGACAACAGTCAAGACACACATTAGAAACATTCTCACCTTGGAAGACAGCTGCGTTCTGGATGATGAGGAGTTTGAGCGGTGCGCTGACTGTCTGCAGGCCTGACTCCATATTCTGCCTGGCAGTCATCTGGTAACGTTCCTCCATCCTCCTGGAACAGCAAGTCAGGCCCTTGGGCTGGCACACCTGCAGGTCTGCACCTGGACAAGAGGAGGCAGGAGAGACATTTGTGCGTCCCAAATGGCACCCTATTATATTTACAGTGCACTATGGGCCCTGGTCAAAGGTTGCACACTATTAAGAGAATAGGGTGGCATTTGGGACGCAACCGTGGATGAAGTTGCCCAAACACACTGATCTAAGGTCAGTTGAGTGTTTCCCACTACTATTGAAAGTTACGATTCGGTGAGGGTAAGCTGATCCTAGATCTGTACCTACAGTATAGGCAAGGTCTACCCAGAGCTGCAGTTTGTTTACAAGAGATCACATTTGCGAATTGAGTCTAGCTACCATGTGAGCAGGGCAGCAAACAGCTTGCATTTCCAACTGGAGTCCAGCCTCCTCTGAGGACTACTATGTGTTTTAGCGCACCTGAAACTTTACATTGAAACTRAAAAGTTAAATTCAAATGAACCCTTTAATTACAATTAATTTAATTCCATTTCCCTGCTTGCAAATAATTGCACCAGGGCTGTAGTTCCTGTTCACAGTGAGTAAAGAWTGTGAAGATTTCCCCAACCATGAGATGGAATTAAACCCATCTTATCTCTTGACTTGCATGTAGTAAGTCATCTGACAAACATGAGAATGTGTGGAAAGACTGTGAGCTTTTGTTTTCCTTTTGAAACTTGTAAAGCTGAGTGGTGAAAGAGGTCAGACAAATCCCTTTCACAGGAACATCCTGCCTGTGTGAAATACTCAAAGACATGACAAATGGTAGGTTGATACGCTAACAGCTTTCATCATGACCACTGCTTCTGAAGGTTGTTTAGAAATAGACGTCATAATTGGATTTGCAGGGTTCTTTTGAAAGGTGGACATGTAAGTCATTGAAAGAGAAATTGAAGTGACAAGGATGTTTTCGTCGGACACTGTACACATATGCCCGGATCAAAGAAGAATTGCACCAAAGAAATTATTTTAATGTGAAAAGGTAAATAAAGATTATGGTCTGACTTGTATCAAGGCTACCCTCAAACACAACCGTTGACCTTGTTGAATAGTTTACCTTCAACTAAATCAAAGTTACAAAGAAATATAAAACAAAATACAGTGGGGAGAACAAGTATTTGATACACTGACGATTTTGCAGGTTTTCCTACTTACAAAGCATGTAGAGGTCTGTAATTTTTATCATAGGTACACTTCAACTGTGAGAGAAGGAATCTAAAACAAAAATCCAGAAAATCACATTGTATGATTTTTAAGTAATTAATTTGCATTTTATTACATGACATAAGTATTTGATACATCAGAAAAGCAGAACTGAATATTTGGTACAGAAACCTTWGTTTGCAATTACAGAGATCATACGTTTGGTCAAGACCTGTAGTTCTTGACCAGGTTTGCACACACTGCAGCAGGGATTTTGGCCCACTCCTCCATACAGACCTTCTCCAGATCCTTCAGGTTTCGGGGCTGTCGCTGGGCAATACGGACTTTCGGCTCCCTCCAAAGATTTTCTATTGGGTTCAGGTCTGGAGACTGGCTAGGCCACTCCAGGACCTTGAGATGCTTCTTACMGAGCCACTCCTTAGTTGCCCTGGCTGTGTGTTTCGGGTCGTTGTCATGCTGGAAGACCCAGCCACGACCCATCTTCAATGCTCTTACTGAGGGAAGGAGGTTGTTGGTCAAGATCTCGCGATACATGGCCCCATCCATCCTCCCCTCAATACGGTGCAGTCGTCCTGTCCCCTTTGCAGAAAAGCATCCCCAAAGAATGATGTTTCCACCTCCATGCTTCACGGTTGGGATGGTGTTCTTGGGGTTGTACTCATCTCTTATACACATCTAGATGTGTATAAGAGACAGGTTCTGGGCTGATCCCTCACATTCCTCATGATCATTGATGCCCCACGAGGTGAGATCTTGCATGGAGCCCCAGACCGAGGGTGATTGACCGTCATCTTGAATTTCTTCCATTTTCTAATAATTGVGCCAACAGTTGTTGCCTTCTCACCAAGCTGCTTGCCTATTGTCCTGTAGCCCATCCCAGCCTTGTACAGGTCTACAATTTATCCCTGATGTCCTTACACAGCTCTCTGGTCTTGGCCATTGTGGAGAGGTTGGAGTCTGTTTGATTGAGTGTGTGGACAGGTGTCTTTTATACAGGTAACGAGTTCAAACAGGTGCAGTTAATACAGGTAATGAGTGGAGAACAGGAGGGCTTCTTAAAGAAAAACTAACAGGCTGTCTCTTATACACATCTAGATGTGTATAAGAGACAGGTGAATACAGGTAATGAGTGGAGAACAGGAGGGCTTCTTAAAGAAAAACTAACAGGTCTGTGAGAGCCGGAATTCTTACTGGTTGGTAGGTGATCAAATACTTATGTCATGCAATAAAATGCAAATTAATTACTTAAAAATCATACAATGTGATTTTCTGGATTTTTGTTTTAGATTCCGTCTCTCACAGTTGAAGTGTACCTATGATAAAAAATGACAGACCTCTACATGCTTTGTAAGTAGGAAAACCTGCAAAATCGGCAGTGTATCAAATACTTGTTCTCCCCACTGTATGTGTGGGGTGCTCTGATAAACACTGTGAATCAAGAACTCACCTCCCACTGGGAAAAACTGGTTGATATGAACAAAACCTTCCATACATGTTTAGCCATGGTAGAGTGTTAGAAATTCACTTTTTGGACCTGAACACTGAAACATTCAGGAGATAGAGGTGCTCAAAGTTGACCCATTTTGCAAACCCCACCCTGCCATGAAAAACCATGCATTCATCACTGAAAAAAATACACAGTTGAGTTTGATATAATTTGAAAGCATACAAACAGGATTGTCAAACTGTTTTAGAATTTCTTATAATTTTCACATATGTTGTTGTTTACACTCTGTTACATCACCTGAGGTGTTAGTGTTGTGCCTGCTATCGGCTGAGACATGGCATGCTCTTAAATACAATTTGGGGTCATAGTTTGGCTGATATGCTGTATGTACCAAAATGTGAATAACATTTAAATGTTAATATTATATTAATCTTCAAAAGTAGTAGAGCCCACTCTGTCCAAAAATAAAAGGAGCTAGTTACCTTCGGTTGCGCAGCCTCCGCCACATTGTAATGCACTACAGGTAGAGTTACGTAAAGTGGAGCAGAAATGTGCAGACCTGACGAACAAGTAGGCATGACGCACATTCACATTCACAATCACAATCAGTATCACAATCACATTCACATTCGGAATCACATTCACATTCACAATCATATTTACATTCACAATCATTCACAATCACATTCACAATCATATTTACAATCATATTTACATTCGGAATCACATTCACAATCACACCTCTCTCACTTCCATGAAAAACCGAATAGTAACCTGCAGAGGAGGGTGAGGGCTTGTTTAACAGATCTACCTGAGAGAACTACCCAACACTGGCTGATTGATAGCACAATAAACAAACATCAGGAACTGTGGTTGACACAAGGTTGGTAGAACTGTGGTTGAGACAGGATTGGTAAAACTGTGGTTGACACAAGGTTGGTAGAACTGTGCTTGAGACAGGGTTGTAGAACTGTGGTTGAGACAGGACTTGGGTAAAACTGTGCTTGGAAACACAGTTGGTAAGAAATTGTGCTTGAGACAGGGTTTGGTAGAACTGTGCTTGAACAGGATTGGTAAGACTGTGGTTGACACAAGGTTGGTAGAACTGTGCTTGAGACAGGGTTGGTAGAACTGTGGTTGAGACATGGTTGGTAAAACTGTGGTTGACACAAGGTTGGTAGAACTGTGGTTGAGACAGGGTTGGTAAAACTGTGGTTGAGACAGGGTTGGTAGAACTGTAGTTGAGACAGGGTTGGTAAAACTGTGGTTGAGACAGGGTTGGTAGAACTGTGGTTGAGGCAGGGTTGGTAGAACTGTGGTTGAGGCAGGGCGTACTAGCAGACAGGTTTTTTATTCTGAGAAATGACACAAAATCAATGCAGAATATGATGTAAGGTAAAGGGGTTGATACCACAATCCATAGGAAAGGGTAATTGTTGCACGGTATAACAGAAATGCTTTTTTCTCCTCGATCTGTTTCAACAATAGATCTTCAGAGCTCAAATCGATATTGGATGGAGCCCAGGCAGTAATGAAAATACAAAACACATTAAGGTAACATGGAAAGGAGCTAGAATGGCCAGTAAAGCAGAGGAGACAGGCACTTWGTAATAAATAATTTTACTGAAAAAAAGACACCAATAATCTTTATTGCAATCATACATACTGTAGCTAGCTAACTCACAGGTGGGTTCAGGGCCACATCAGACTGAAAGATATAATGACTCTCCTCCCATATATCGGTCAACAAGCACCTTCAGTATGCACACTGACTGGCCTAATATCTTAAATCAATAGCTTCAAAGGAGTCCTGACAGATAAAATCAAGTTAATTTCAGACTGCAGGGACAAAATGATTAAACTGTCAATACCACCCTGGGAGAGGTAAGCGCGTGTGGAGGGGAAGAGAGACTAGAGGATTTAGCAATTATCTTCAGCAAAACAGACAGTTTCATCTGCCATTTTGCAGATGATAAATGTATTTCATTACAGAAGTTGAGAGCAGTGGGGAATAAGTCAAGGTAGTCTGCAGGGAAAATTAAAACCTAAAAATGACACATTCTAAATAAAGCCTTTCTGACAAGACAGACTGCTTGGGACCAACATCCTCCTCTTCTSCTTTACTATAGTCCTCCTCCTCCTCTGGTTCTCCACCTCTTCTCCTTTACTATAGTCCTCCTCCTCTTCTCCTTTACTATAGTCCTCCTCCTCCTCTGGTTCTCCACATCTTCTCCTATACTATAGTCCTCCTCCTCCTCTGGTCCTCCTCCTCTTCTCCTTTACTATAGTCCTCCTCCTCTGG
>NC_036848.1:4173667-4297636 GCF_002910315.2 Salvelinus sp. IW2-2015
AGAGAGAGATTGGTTCTCCTCCTCGTCTCCTTTACATTAGTCCTCCTCCTGCCTTGGTTCTCTTCACTCTCTTCTCCTACCTCTAGTCCTTTTACTATAGTCCTCCTCTCCTCTGGTTCTCCACCTCTTCTCCTTTACTATAGTCCTCCTCTTCTCCCACTCTTCTCCTTCCACTATAGTCCTCCTCCTCTGGGTCTCCACCTTCTTCCTTTACTAATAGTCTCCTCCTCCTCCTGGCTCTCCTCCTCTTCTCCCTTTACTATAGTCCTCCTCTCCTCTGGTTCTCCCACTCTTCTCCTTAATATCCTCTCCTCTGTTCCCACCTCTTCACTTTACTATAGTCCCTCCTCCCTCCTCTGGTTCTCCTCCTCTTCTCCTTTACTATAGTCCTCCTCCTCTGGTTCTCCACCTCTTCTCCTTTACTATAGTCCTCCTCCTCTGGTTCCCACCTCTTCCTTTTACATAGTCCTCCTCCCCTCCTCTGGTCTCCTCCTTCTCCTTACTATAGTCCTCCTCCTCTGGTTCTCCTCCTCTTCTCCTTTACTATAGTCCTCCTCCTCTGGTTCTCCCACTCTTCTCCTTTACTATATGCCTCCTCCTCCTCTGGTTTCTCCTCCTCTTTCTCCTTTACTATAGTCCCTCCTCCCTCTGGTTCCTTCCTCTGGTTCTCCTCCTCTTCTCCTTTACTATAGTCCTCCCTCTTCTGGTTCTCCACCTCTTCTCCTTTACTATAGTCCTCCTCCTCGGTTCTCCACCTCTTCTCCTTACTATAAGTCCTCCTCCTCTGGTTCTCCACTCTCTTCCTCCTTTACTATAGTCCTCCTCCTCCTCTGGTTCTCCTCCTCTTCTCCTTTACTATAGTCCTCCTCCTCCTCTGGTTTCTATCCCTCTTCTGCTTTACTATAGTCCTCCTCCTCTTGGTTCTCCACCTCTTCTCCTTTATTATAGTCCTCCTCCTCCACTGGTTCTCCTCCTCTTCTGCTTTACTATAGTTCCTCCTCCTCTGGTCTCCTCCTCTTCTCCTCTATAGTCTCCTCCTCCCTCCTCCTCCTCTGGTTCTCCTCCTCTTCCTCGTTAAACTATAGTCCTCCTCCTCTGGTTCTCCTCCCTCTTCTCCTTTACTATAGTCCTCCTCCTCCTCTGGTTCTCCACCTCTTCACCTTTACTATAGTCCTCCCTCCTCTGGTTCTCCTCCTCTTCTCCTGTAATATAGACCTCCTCCTTCTGGTTCTCCACCTATTCTCCTTACTATAGTCTCCTCCTCCTCTGGTTCTCCAACTCTTCTCCTTTACTATAGTCCTCCTACTCCTCTGGTCTCCACCTTCTCTTACTATAGTCGTCCCTCCCCTCCTGTCTCTCCTCATCTTCTCCTTTACTAGTCCTCCTCTGGTTCTCTTCCTCTTCTCCTTTACTAAGTCCCTCCTCCTCCTCTGGTTCTGGTTCTCCACCTCTTCACTTACTATAGTCCTCCCCTCTCACGTCTCCTCCTCTTCTCTTTACTATAGACCTCCTCCTCCTCTATTTCTCCACCTCCTTCTCCTTTAATAGTCTCCTCCTCTTCTCCTTACTATAGTCCTCCTCCTCTGGTCTCTCCTCTGGTTCTCCACCCTTTCCTTTACTATAGTCCTCCTCCTCTGGTTCTCCACCTCTTCTCTTTACATAGTCCTCTGGTTCTCCACCTCTTCTCCTTCACTAGTATCCTCCTCCTCCTCTGGTTCTCCACCTCTTCTCTTTAACTATAGTCCTCCTCCTCCTCTGTTCTCCTCCTCTTCTCCTTTACTATAGTCTCCTCCTCTGGTTCTCCCACTCTTCCTTTTACTATAGTCCACCTCCTCCACTTGTTCTCCTCCTCTTCTGCTTTACTATAGTCCTCCTCCTCTGTTCTCCACATCTTCTCCTTTACATTAGTCCTCCTCCTCTGGTTCCCACTCTTCTCCTTTACTATAGTCTCCTCCCTCTGGTTCTCCACCTCTTTCTCCTTTACTATAGTCCCCCCTCCTCTGTTCTCCCACCTCTTCTCCTTTACTATAGTCCCCTCCTCCTCTGTTTCTCCACCTCTTCTCCTTTACTATAGTCCTCCTCTCCTCTGGTTCTCCACCTCTTCTCCTTTACTATAGTCCCCCTCCTCTGGTTCTCTTCCTCTGTGGTTCTCCTCCTCTTCACACACACTGTTCTGCTCTGAGCGTTTGTCGATCGAACTTTTTAACACTTTGCCAAAAGCTCCACCTCTTTCGGGCCAAACAGACAGGACCGTTTTCAAGCCACACAGACCAGACGTTCAGCCAAACAGACAGACTGTTTCAGGCCATTGGGACAGATTGTTTTCAGCCATACAGACAGACTGTTTTCACGCCAATACAGACAGCATGTTTTCATGCATCAGACAGACTGTTTCAGGTCACTACAGACAGATGTTTTCAGGCCATACAAAGACAGACTGTTTTCACGCCATACAGACAGGACTGTTTCGGCCATAGACAGCTGTTTTCAGGCCCATATAGACAGACTGTTTCAGCCAACAAACAGACTTTTTTCAGGCCATACAGACACTGTTTTCAGGCATACAGACAGACTGTTTTCATGGCATATATAGACAGACTGTTTTCAGGCCATAAGACAGAGACTGTTTCAGGCATATAACAGACGTTTTCACGCATACAGACAGACTGTTTTCCAGGCATATAGACAGACTGTTTTCAACGGCCATAACCAGGACACTGTTTCCAGGCCATATCAGACAGACTGTTTTTCGGCCATACAGACAGCGTTTTCAGGCATAACAGACAGAACTGTTTTCAGGCCATACACAGGCTGTTTTCAGCTTACAGACAGACCTGTTTTCAGGCCATACAGACAGCCGTTTTCAGGCATATTAACAGACTGTTTTCAGGCCATATAGACAGACTGTTTTCAGGCCATACAGACAGACTGTTTTCAGGCCATACAGACAGACTGTTTCTAGGCCATACAGACAGACTGTTTTCAGCATAAAAGACAGACGTTTTCAGGCCATAATAGACAGACTGTTTTCCCAGGCCATACAGACAGACTGTTTTCAGGTCATACAGACAGACTGTTTTCAGCAGCAAGCAAGAGAAGCCCTCCTATATTATGTTTGCTTTGTGTATATTCACATATTAAGGAAAAATATGTAATATGGAATTTTACATGATAATGCCCTCCAACTCCAGTTAAATGCAAGATGACTCAATATTCTACAAGTTAACAACATTATTAATCTGTTCTAGTTCCTCAATGTGTTTTCCACAATGTGTTTCCACAATGTGTTTTCCACAATGCATACAGTTTTAATTCAGTGTTCCTCCCGTCCCATTATCCTCCAGTGCCATTGTCTCCTCCGTCCATTGTCTTTTCCCTGCAGGTCCCTGCCTGTGACTGTCCTCCCGTCCCATTGTCTTCTCCTACAGGTCCCTGGCCTCTGACTGTACTCCCGTCCCATGGTCTTTTCCCTGCAGGTCCCCTGGCCTCTGACTGTCCTCCAGTCCCATTGTCTTTTCCCTGCAGGTCCCGTCTGTGTGCTGAGGCTGAGAGTGAAGCTGAACAAGAACAGCTCCTGTAGGGCCACAGTGAGGGCTGTGTACATAGCACAGTCCCACACTTCATCTTTAACAAGCTCCCAGAGCCAGGCTTCATACAGGCCGGGGACTGGGACCATGCAGAACACAACCACCATGTTCCTCTGTTTCTCTGCTGCTTCGCCAATTAGAAAGCTATCAGTATGCAAGTTTAATGGAGACCAAGGGAGAGAAGGGGGAGGGAAAGAGAGACAGAGAGAGAACAGAGACAGAAAAGCGAGAGAGAGAGAGAGAGAGAGAGAGAGAGAGAGAGAGAGAGAGAGAGAGAGAAGAGAGAGAGCGAGAGACAGAGAAAGCGAGACAGAGAGCGGAGAGACAGAGAACGCGAAGACAGAGAAAGCGAGACAGAGAACGCGAGACAGAAGAAGCGAGACAAGAGAAGAGCGAGACAGAGAGCAGAGAAAGACAGAAGAGAAGAGAGAGAAAGCGAGAGAGAGAGAGAGAGAGAGAGAGAGAGAGACAGAGAAAGCGAGACAGAGAAAGCGAGACAGAGAAAGTCGAGAGAGAGAGAGACAGGCCTGTGTTGTTAAGATATAGAATATGTTCAAAATATAAATGCAACATGCAACAATTTCAAAGATTTTACTGAGTTTCTGTTCATATAAGGAAATCAGTCAATTGAAATYAATTAATTAGGCCCTAATCTATGGATTTCACATGACTGGGAATACAGATATGCATCTGTTGGTCACAGATACCTTTTTTTTAAGTTAGGGGCATGGATTAGAAAACCAGTCAGTATCTGGTGTGATCACCATTTGCCTCATGCAACGCGACACATCTCCTTCGCATAGAGTTGATCAGGCTGTTGATTGTGGCCTGTTGAATGTTGTCCCACACCTCTTCAATGGCTATGTGAAGTTGCTGGATGTTGGCGGGAGCAGGAACTGGAACATGCTGTCGTACATGTCAGTCCATGGAAGAACTGGGAAATTAACAGCTTTCAGGAATTGTGTACAGATCCTTGCGACATGGGGCCGTGCATTATCAAGCTGAAACATGAGGTGATGGCGGCGGATGAATGGCACGACAATGTGCCTCAAGATCTCGTTGTGGTATCTCTGTGCATTCAAATTGCCATCAATAAAATGCAGTTGTGTTCATTGTTTGTAGCTTATGACTGCTCATACCATAACCCCACTGCCACCATGGGCGGTTAAATAAAGTGGCCTAGCTAAATAAAAGTTAAATGTAAAAAAAATTAATGGGGCACTCTGTTCACAACGTTGACATTGCCCACACAACGCCATCTGCCCGGTACAGTTGAAACCGGGATTCATCCGTGAAGAGCACACTTCCCCAGCATGCCAGTGGCCTTTAAATGTGATTAAACTGCAGTCAGGTCAAGGCCCTGGTGAGGACAACGAGCACGCAAATGAGCTTCCCTGAGGCGCTTTATGACAGTTTGTGCAGAAATTCTTTGGTTGTGCAAATCCACAGTTTAATCAGCTGTCTGGGTGGCTGGTCTCAGACGATCCTGCAGGTGAAGAAGCCGGATGTGGAGGTCCTGGACTGGCATGTTTTTTATTTTATTTCTATGTTCTTTTTTTACGCCTTTTTTTCTCCCCAATTTCATGATATCCAATTGGTAGTTACAGTCTTGTCCCATCGCTGCAACTCCGGTACGAACTCGGGAGAGGCGAAAGTCGAGAGACAAGAGTCCTCCGAAACACGATCCTGCCAAGCCACACTGCTTCTTGACACACTGCTCGCTTAACCCGGAAGTCAGCCGCACCAATGTGTCGGAGGAAACACCGTACAACTGGCGACCGTGTCAGTGTGCATGCGCCCGGGTCTGTTGTGACACCTCAAGCACTGCGATGCAGTGCCTTAGACCGCTGCGCCACTCGGGAGGGCTGACGTGATTACTGCCAAATTCTATAAAACGATGTTGGAGGCGGCTTATGGTAGAGAAATTACAATTATCTGGCAACAGCTCTGGTGGATATTCCTGCAGTCAGCATGCCAATTGCACGTCCCCGCAGACATCTGTGGCATTGTGTTGTGTTACAAAACGGCACATTTTAGAGTGGCCTTTTATTGTGCCCAGCACAAGGTGCACCTGTGTAATGATAATGCTGTTCAATCATCTTCTTGATATGTCACACCTGTCAGGTGGATGGATAATCTTGGCAAAGGAGAAATGCTCACTGACAGCGATGTAAACAGAAATATGCTTTTTGTACGTAWGGAACATTTCTGGGATGTTTCATTTCAACTCATGAAACATGGGACCCACACTTTACATGTTGCGTTTATATTTTTGTTCAGTGTATATCAACTACTCGTGTTGAGACTGAGAGGAAGCTGTGGGAATCCCATCAGCTGTCTCCAGGGCACAACCAGCCACTAACACTAGGCAGGAACATTATGCATAAATTAAATAAAACGAAGACAATTTGCAACCCAAACCAAGGAATTTACATTTACATTTTAGTAATTTAGCAGATGCTCTTATCCAGAGCGACTTACAGTTAGCGCAATGATCTTAAGATATCTAGGTGGGACAACCACATATCAGTAAAACAGTTATACTTTTGAATCATCTGTCCATAAAACCATGAATTCTGCTCTGTATCAGAGAAGTCTACAGGAGAATGTCAGACCATCCATCTGTGAGCTGAAGCTGAAGTGCAGCTGGGTCATGCAGCAAGACAATGATCCAAAACACACAATCAAGTCTACATGAAAATGGCTAAAAAGTAACACATTTGAAGTTCTGGAACTGCCTAGTCAAAGTCCAGACAATTGAGATGTGGCAGGTCTATGACTTTTTTGGACAACACCTGGTGATGTACTGGGCCCTACGCACTACCCTCTGTATCGCCTTGGGGTCGGATGCCAAGCAGTTGCCATACCAAGCGGTGATGCAGACAGTCAAGATGCTCTCAATGGTGCAGTTTTATAACTTTTTGAGGATCTGAGGGCCCATGCCAAATCTTTTCATCCTCCGGAGGGGGAGTTTGTGTGTGTGGACCATGTTAATTCATTAGTGATGTGGACACAGAGGAACTTGAAGCACTCAACCCGCTCCAATACAGCCCTGTGAATTTGGATGGAGGCGTGCTCGGCCCTCCTCAGAGAATCTATGATGGGGAAAATGCACAAATCAGATCTACAGTTGAAGTCGGAAGTTTACATACACTTAGGTTGGAGTCATTAAAACTCGTTTTTCAACCACTCCACAAATGTATTGTTAATAACCTCTTGACACTACAGGGGGTGCTGTTTCAACTTGGACATTTATCGTTCCCAAATTAAACTGCCTCGTACTCAATTCTTGCTCGTACAATATGCATATTATTATTACTATTGGATAGAAAACAATCTCTAGTTTCTAAAACCGTTTGAATTATGTCTGTGGGTGAACCAGAACTCTTTCTGCAGCGAAATCCATGACAGGAACTGCGAAGGTCTGAAAACGAGGCTCTGTTCTCAGATCAGATTAAAGCTCTGTATGTATCCTATGGGTCGACATGAACTGCACCCGCATTCCCCTGGATGTCAGTAACCAATGAGAAGTGGAATGGAGTGTCTACGTAGTTCTCAGAGCTTATAAAAGGCCAAGGAACGAAGTGAGCTCTCTTTTCGTRGTTCGTCATTGCGCAAAGCAAGACCTCAAGATGGCATTTTGAAACGCTCAGTTATCGGCCTTAGCTATATCCGTCTGTAATTTAATTCGATATAGGTGTTAGAAACATCATAACGAAGTTATTTTAAACCGAGTTATATCAGTTTATGCGAGTATATTGCTATTTTCGGAATTTCCTTAGTATTGCGTTTTGGGGATTTGGGCATGTTGTGGCCACATAGCTATTGTTAGCTGCTAATTCCGAAGTTGAAGACGACGTTTTACAACGCAAGCAAAGATTCTTTTGGACAAAGGACACCTTGCTCAAGTTCTGATGGAGAGCTCGTCCAAAGTAAGAGCTATTTATGATGTTATTCCGTATTTATGTGGAAAAATGTAAACGCATTTGTCCGCCAATTATGGGCACTAGTCTGGCTGTAACGCACACTGTATGTCTAGTAACGTTAATTTTAAAAATCTAACTCAGCGGTTGCATTAATAACTAATGCATCTTTCATTTGCTGTCCAACCTGTATTTTTTTGTCAATCTAATCGATAAATAATCGTAACACTTAGGTGCCTTTCCAAGATGGCGCTGGCCAGAATGCATGACCTGTTGCCCACTGATCACATTGTATTAGCCCGATTTGTGCTGCTAAATATGCACATTTTCGAACAAAACCTATATGCATTGTGTAAATAAGATGTTACAGGACTGTCATCTGACGAAGTATATCAAGGTTAGTCAAAATTATATATCTTTTGCTGTATTGTTACGATCGCTAACCTGTGTGCGCTGGTCTTGGACTTGTGGATTTATATGATATTATCAGATGCTAGTATTCCTTGTGACGCCTATGCTAAGGCTTATGCTAGTCAGCTTTTTTACTGGTGGGGGGTGCTCCCGGATCCGGCGTTTTGGAGGAATTAGAGGTTTAACAAACTCAGTTTTGGGGCAAGTCCGTTTAAGGACAATCTACTTTTGTGCATAACATCAGTAATAAAAAAAAAAAAAGCCTTGACCTCATTATAGAACATTTGTGGCAGAACTGAAAAAAGCAAAGTGCGATCAAGGAGGACTAACAAAACAAAACCCTGACCCTCCAGTTAACAACCAGGCTCGTGTCAGGAGGAATGGGCCAAATTCACCCACTTATTGTGGGAAGCTTGTGGAAGGCTACCCGAAATGTTTGATCCAAGTTAAACAATTTAAAATCAATGCTACCAAATACTAATTGAGTGTATGTAAACTTCTGACCCACTGGGAACGTGATGAAAGAAATAAAAGCAGAAATAAATCATTCTCTCTGCTATTATTCTGACATTTCACGTTCTTAAAATAAAGTGGTGATCCTAACTGACCTAAGACAGGAAATGTCTTGTGAAAAACTGAGTTTAAATGTATTTGGCTAAGGTGTATGTAAATTTCCGACTTAAACTGTATAAGAAAGGCCAGCAGAGGCTCTACTTTTTAAGGGGGGTGGCTGAACTCCTCCTAATTAAGAAATGCCACTGAAGCCATGAATACCGAGTTATCCCTCACAGCCACTGTACAGTATTGTCTATGACTGGCTAAGGGGATGACAGTTGTGTATTGCTAACGTTAGCTCACTAATGTGAAGATGTTTGAGTTGGAAAAGACCTAAGCGGTTTATTAAGAACAGGTCTCGTTCTTTCAGCATAACATTGGCAACGATGTATTGTATGTCTCATGTCAATCAAACAAGTTGAGGCACTGCGTGCTAATGACTCAATTGGGTAGTTCTGCTGTCTGTAAGGAAATTGGCGAGCTGTAGGTTGATTCTGTCGCTACGATTGGAGAGCATGCACCTGTTTTCCCTGTTCACCCTTATCATATGCTCCTATCATTTAGATGGGTGGTGCCAGCTGTCCAAGCCCAACCCTCAAATATCCTTGTAAATCGGCGATGTCATGGATTCCTTAAATCTACGACGTCATGGATTCCTTAAATCTACGACATTCTCATTTTGTAAAATACTGACTTTATGACTAAAGTTATCCTACTTACACTTTTTACTAAATTTCGGGACTAGAATTTGTGTTTATGACTACTACCAATGCCAAATAGGCAGTTTTCAACCAGAAATTGTTTTTTTTGGGGTTCAGCTGCTCTTTAGGACAACTAGGCTCTTTTCATTTTGATAGTGTTTTACTGAAATTGTTTGACAAGTCATTCATTGAAAACGTTTCAACATTCTGTATAATCTGATGGCAGGCAAATGGCAGTGTCTCTCAGCGAGGCATGGTAAGAAAAATTGTTGGCAGCAAGCAAGGAGTTAGGGGTCAAGCTGACACTAAAGCCCACAAGGTACTGGACCCTAGACATCCTCTATACTAGGAGTTTGAGCTACTCCCTTTGGGGCGACGTTACCGGGCACCGAGGCATAAAAGGGATTGAGCCAAGCGATCCTTTATCCCAGTTGAAATAAGACTTGAATGGCAATCACTAGTAGGTCCAGCAATGTTATTGGTCGCATACACATATTTTACAGATGTTATTGGTCGCATACACATATTTTACAGATGTTATTGCAGGTGCAGCGAAATGCTTTTGTTCCTAGCTCCAACAGTGCAGTAAAACCTGACAATACAAAACAATACACGCAAATCAAAGAAATATAGAAATATTACAACGAACAATGTCCAGAACATAAATATTTACACTACCGTTCAAAAGTTTGGGGTCACTAAAATGTTTTTAAAAGAAAAGCAAATTTTTTGTCCATTAAAATAACATCAAATTGATCAGAAATACAGTGTAGACATTGTTAACGTTGTAAATTACTATTGTAGCTGGAAACGCCAGATTTTTCATGGAATATCTATATAGGCATACAGAGACCCAATATCAGCAACCATCACTCCTGTGTTCCAATGGCACGTTGTGTTAGCTAATCCAAGTTTATCATTTTAAAAGGCTAATTGATCATTAGAAAACCKTTTTGCAATTATGTTAGCACAGCTGAAAACTGTTGTTCTGTTTAAAGAAGAAATAAAACTGGCCTTCTTTAGACTAGTTGGGTATCTGGAGCATCAGCATTTGTGGGTTCGATTACAGGCTCAAAATGGACAGAAATAAAGAACTTTCTTCTGAAACTCGTCAGTCTATTCTTGTTCTGAGAAATGAAGGCTATTCCATGCGAGAAATTGCCAAGAAACTGAAGAACTCGTACAACGCTGTGTACTACTTCCTTCACAGAACAGAGCAAACTGGCTCTAATCAGAATAGAAAGAGGAGTGGGAGGCCCCGGTGCATAACTGAGCAAAAGGACAAGTACATTAGTGTGTCTATTTTGAGAAACAAACGCCTCACAAGTCCTCAACCGGCATCGTCATGAAATAGTACCCGCAAAACACCCGTCTCAACGTCAACAGTGAAGAGGTGACTCCGTGATGCTGGGCTTCTAGGGTAGAGTACCGGCTAGTAACAATGACTAAAGTTCAGGGCAGGGTAATGGGCGGAGGCCGACTAGTGATGACTATTTAACAGTCTGATAGCCTGGAGATAGAAGCTGTTTTTCAGTCACTCGGCACCAGCTTTGATGAACCTGTACTGACTCCGCCTTGTAGATGGTACCGGAGTAAACAGGCCGTGGCTAGGGAGACTGAGTTCTTTGATGATCTTGGCCTTCCTGTGACACCGGGTGCTGTAGATGTCCTGGAGGGCAGGCAGTGTGCCTCTGGTGATGCGTTGGGCTGATCGCACCACCCTCTGGAGAGCCCTGCGGTTGCGGACGGTGCAGTTGCCGTATCAGGAGGCATACTCCCTCTGATGTCTCCTGAAGTTCACGATCAGCTCCTTCGTTTTGTTGACGTTGAGGTGGAGACGTGCGTGGCCACGCAGTCATGGGTGAACAGGGAGTACAGGAGGGGGCTGAGCACGCACCCTTGTGGAGCCTCCATGTTGAGGATCAGCGTAGCAGAGCTGTTGTTGCCTACCTTCACCACCTGGTGTCGGCCCGTCAGGAAGTTCAGGACCCAGTTGCACAGGGCGCGGTTCAGGCCCAGGGCCCTGAGCTTAGTGATGGGCTTGGAAAGCTCTATGGTGTTGAAGGCTGAGCTGTAGTCCATGAAAAGCATTCTTACATACAGTGCATTCGGAAAGTATTCATACCTCTTGACTTATTCCACATTTTGTTGTTACAGCTTGAGTTCAAAATTGATTAAATATATTTTTCCCACCCATCTACACACACTACCCCATAATGACAAAGTGAAAACATATTTTTAGATTTTTTTGCAAATGTATTGAAAATTAAATACAGAAATATCTAACTTACAAACGTATTCACACCCCTGAGTCAATACATTGTAGAAGCACCTTTGGCAGTGATTACAGCTGTGAGTCTTTCTGGGTACGTCTCTAAGAGCTTTCCACATCTGGATTGTACAATATTTGCACATCATTCTTTAAAAATTCTTTAAGCTCTGTCAAGTTGGTTGTTGATCATTGTTAGACAGCCATTTTCAAGTCTTACCATAGATTTTTCAAGGCAATTTAAGTCAAAACTGTAACTATTCCACTCAGGAACATTCAATGTTGTCTTGGTAAGAAACTCCAGTGTTGTGTTTAAGGTTATTGTCCTGCTGAAAGATGAATTGGTCTCCCAGTGTCTGTTTAAAAGCAGACTGAATCAGGTTTTCCTCTGGATTTTGCCTTTGCTTAGCTCTATTCTGTTTTTTTTCATCCTAAAAAAACTCCCTAGTCCTTGCCGATGACAAGAATACCCATAACATGATATAGCCACCACTATGCTTGAAAATATGGAAGGTGGTACTCAGTGACGTGTTGGATTTTTCCCAAACATAATGCTTTGTATTCAGGACCAGAAGTTAATTTCTTTGCCACATATTTTACATTTATTTTGAGGCATATTGCAAAAAGGATGCATGTTTTCTTTTCACTCTATCATTTAGGTTCGTATTGTGGAGTAACTACAATGTTGTTGATCCATCCTCAGTTTTCTCAGAGAACAGCCATTAAACTCTGTATCTGTTTTAAAGTCTCTATTGGCCTAATGGTGAAATACCTGAGCAATTTCCTTCCTCTCCGGCAACTGAGTCGGAAGGATACCTGTCCCTTTGTAGTGACTGGGTGTATTGATACACCATCCAAAGTGTAATTAATAACTTCACCATGCTCAAAGGGATATTCACTGTCTGCTTTTTTATTTTTTACCCATCCACCAATAGGTGCCCTTCTTTGCGAGGCATTGGAAAACCTCCCTGGTCTTTGTGGTATAATCTGTGTTTGAAATTCACTGCTCGACTGAGGGACCTTAAAGATAATTGTATGAGTGGGATACAGAGATGAGGTAGTCATTCAAAAATCATGATTAGCACTATTATTCCACAGAGAGTGAACCCATGCAACTTATTGTGGGAGTCCTGAATTGATTTAGGCTTGTCATAACAAAGGGGTTGAATACTTATTGACTCAAGACATTTCAGCATTTCCATTTTTAAATAATTTGTAAAAGTTTCAAAAAACATAATTCCACTTTGACATTATGGGGTATTGTGTGTCGGGCAGTGGCACACAATCTCAATTGAATACATTTTTAATTCTGGCTGTAACAACAAAGTGTGGAAAAAGTATAGCGGTGTGAATACTTTCTGTAGGCACTGTATGTATTCTTCTTGGGAGAATGGGAAAGGGCAGTGTGCAGTGTGATGTCGATTGCGTCATCCATTGTTCCGTTGGGGCGGTATGCAAATTGTAGTGAGTCTAGGGTGTCGGGTAAAGTGGAGGTGATATGATCCTTAACTAGCCTCTCAGAGCACTTCATGAAGTGAGTGCTACGGGCCGATAGTCATTTAGTTCAGTTACCTTTGCTATTTTGGGTACAGGAATAATGGTGGACATATTGAAGCAAGTGGGGACAACACACTGGGATAGGGAGAGATTGAATATGTCCATCAACACTCCAGCCAGCTTTGACAGAACAGTCTGTAATGTATATAATATACATTTGCATCCATTCTTATAGTATTTATTGTCTGTATTAGTCTTGTCTTTGTATGCTTGATGATAAGTTTAATTGTACACAGAACCACAAACTAAATTTCCCCATGGGGATTTATAAAGGCAGAGGTGGGGTTAATTATACAGAGGTGCCCTTCGTAACATGTTAGTATTAAGCTTTCACAAGCAGCCTTCATTTAGGCTTTCTGACTCAAGCCCCCCCACCCCTTGCCATCCCAACCACGCTTTCAAGGAGAGGAGAGCTCTGTACTTTCTCTGCTTCTGTTCAGTTCTGTTGAGTATCTGCCGTGATTTTAAATAAATGTGTGTGGGGGGYAAATTGCTCTCTTTTTGTTCTTAGGTCCCCTGGCACCACATGCAGCGGTATTAGAATTCAGCTCCCTCTTCKCGCTGCGGGCGGACGGACATTTCTGCATCAGTCACCTCCTCCTCCAGATACACCTCCAATCTGCGTCCCAAATGGCACCCAATATAGTACACTACTTTTGACCAGGGCCCATCTAGGCTCTGGCCCACAGGGCTCTGGTCAAAAGTAGTGCACTATATAGGGAATAGGGTGCGATTTGTAATGCAGCCCCAGACATACTTCTGAGGCCCATCCCTCCTCTCCCTTGCCCACACACACCCTCAGCCCCAAATTAGATTACCACTTCCCATCCTCAGCACTCAGGTCCTCCATCAAATGTATCAATAAAGCCATCGTCCAGTGCTCTTCATATAATACATGACCTCTTAGCTGGAGCAAGCTTACTGGCTTAATGCAAATAGTCTTGGTAGCCATTTGATTAGATGTTAAGGAGTCTTATGGCTTGGGGGTAGAAGCTGTTTAGAAGCCTCTTGGACCTAGACTTGGCGCTCCGGTACTGCTTGCTGTGAGGTAGCAGAGAACAGTCTATGACTAGGGTGGCTGGAGTCTTTGACAATTTTTAGGGCCTTCCTCTGACACCGCCTGGTATAGAGGTACCCGGATGGCAGGAATCTTGGCCCCAGTGATGTACTGGTCCTTTCGCACTACCCTCTGTAGTGCCTTGCGGTCGGAGGCCAGGCAGTTGCCATACCAGGCAGTGATGCAACCAGTATGGATGCCCTCGATGGTGCAGCTGTAAAACCTTTTGAGGATCTGAGGACCCATGCCAAATCTTTTCTCCTGAAGGGGAATAGGTTTTGTCGTGCCCTCTTCACCACTGTCTTGGTGTGCTTGGACCATGTTAGTTTGTTGGTGATGTGGACACCAAGGAACTTGAAGCTCTCAACCTGCTCCACTGCAGCCCCATTGATGAGAATGGGAGAATGCTCTGTCCTCTTTTTCCTGTAGTCCACAATCAACTCCTTTGTCTTGATCACGTTGAGGGAGAGGTTGTTGTCCTGTCACCACACGGCCAGGTCTCTGACCTCCTCCCTATAGGCTGTCTCGATGTTGTCGGTGATCAGGCTTACCACTGTGAGCCATGACCAGCCTTTCAAAGCACTTCATGGCTACAGACATGAGTGCTACGGGTCAGTAGTCATTTAGGCAGGTTYCCTTAGTGTTCTTCGGGAACAAGTACTATGGTGGTCTGCTTAAAACATGTTGGTATTACAGACTCGGACAAGGAGAGGTTGAAAATGTCAGTGAAGACACTTGCAGGTTGGTCAGTGCATCCTCGCAGTACACGTCCTGGTAATCCGTCTGGACCTACGGCCTTGTGAATGTTGACCTGTTGAAAGGTCTTACTCACATCGCTGCGGAGAGCGTGATCACACAGTCTTCCGGAACACCTGGTGCTCTCATGCATGTATCAGTGTTATTTGCCTCGAAGTGAGAATAGAAGTAGTTTAGCTCGTCTGGTAGGCTCGTGTCATTCGGCAGCTCCCGGCTGTACTTCCTTTTGTAATTGTTTGCAAGCCCTGCCACATCCGATGAGCATCAGTGTCATGTATTTAACCCCTGGTTCATGGTCTGGCGTCATGTATTTAACCCCTGGTTCATGGTCTGGTGTCATGTATTTAACCCCTGGTTCATGGTCTGGTGTCATGTATTTAACCCCTGGTTCATGGTCTGGTAGTCATGTATTTAACCCCTGGTTCATGGTCTCTGGTGTATGGTGGAATACCAAGACGGAGGACAATGAAATCTAAATAATAGATACAAACGCTGTGCAGTAAATAACCAGAAAATAAACAGCTGTGTAAATCAAATGTCCCCCATGGAGTACTCTGCTACCTAAATGGCAAACGTATGCTATTCCCTACATAGTAAACATAGAGCTCTGGTCCAAAGTACTGCACTTTATACGGCACAATCGGGACCAACTGGGTGATACCTGCAATCCAGGCCCACAACCAATCCTTCCTGTTTCCAATAATTGACATTAAGCCTGTCCAACCCTTCACATTTCCAATTGACATTAAGCCTGTCCAACCCTTTCCATTTCCAACTAACATTAAGCCTGTCCAACCCTTTCTATTCCACTACCTTAAGCCTGTCCAACCCTTTCCATTTCCAACTAACATTAAGCCTGTCAACCCTTTCCATTTCCAACTAACATTAAGCCTGTCCAACCCTTTCCATTTCCAACTAACATTAAGCCTGTTCAACCTTTCCATTTCCAACTAACATTAAGCCTTGCCCAACCCTTCCCATTTCCAACTAACATTAAGCCTGTCCAACCCTTCCCATTTCCAACTAACATTAAGCCTGTCCAACCCTTTCCATTTCCAACTAACATTAAGCCTGTCCAACGCTTTCCATTTCCAACTAACCTTAAGCCTGTCCAACCCTTCCCATTTCCAATTGACATTAAGCCTGTCCAACCCTTTCCATTTCCAACTAACATTAAGCCTGTCCAACCTTTCCCATTTCCAATTGACATTAAGCCTGTCCTCATTAATTTACTGTACATCTCCAGGGGCCAAGTAAGCAGAGATACAGCGGGGGCAAAGTGGCCGACACTCTCCAATTAAATGCCTCTAGTTGTTTTAGAAGTTGCTAAGAGATTGTCCTTGAACCTTACAAACCCTTCCATCTCATCTAATTTGTCTCCCAAGACATTGTTACTAATAGCAAGGAGAATGCATTCAGGAGAGCAAGCTGATTTGTTATGGCCTCTTTACACCTTCACAGTGCATGTTTTTGTTTGCTGCTACACTGCTCTAATTCCGGTGGGAATGTGATTCTCTGACTAGGAGTGAAAACAATTAACCTGAAGAGCACTTCGCCACTCTGACATGACACTAAAACATTGTGGTTGAGATTCAGACACGAGAGAGGCATCAATTTACATACTGAATCATTTGGAATGCCAGGGAGCAACAGGCTCCGTCAGTGCAGTGTGACCATGCACCAATCAGCTATACAGTCCAACTCATAGTCACAATCCACTCTACTGCTAGAGGACCATGGGGGATTCTGTCCTGCCTCAGGCTTGTATCACTTTAGTTACACTCTTATCACTGTAAATCAGTAAGAAAAAGATATCCTTCTTCCCCCTTATAACAGCATATTGTACCTTAATATCTGCTGGTACTACTTGATACTAAAGAATTTGATGTTAGACAATTTTGTCTTAGCATTTATTTCCTTGACGTGAGAACGATTTAGACCATTTCACTCACTGACCATGGTTAAACATTCCATCTGAGGAAACAGACAGAGATTAAATTCTATAATGCCCTCCTCTAATGTATATGGTGCCATAACTTTATCACAGAGTGACTTTCCCTGCAGTCATGTGGGTCGTACTTGGGCACGGATGTAAAATTCCCTCAAAATATGCCATTAGTGCCCATTCAAATTAGCCCCAAGGTTGCGTTGTTAAATCTTGTTCATTTTCTTAAATTAAATACCATGACTGTTTACTCATTAGCTGGCAATGTTGTTTGAAATGTCCGATACAACATACTTTGGTGATATCATTATCAACTTACTGCATACGCCTTAGAAATATACATTTTCATGTACTGGATGTGCTATTAGCATGCTAACACTCATTAAGACAGTCTGGTAGAATAGATCATATAGCTAGCAATCGCAAGCATTCACTGGTTGAAGTTGAAGTAACTTTGGAGTGTAATGCAGTTGACTAGCGACTATGACATGAATATAGTGAATATCATTCACAACATTTGGACAGGAGCTATAATCCAGTTATAATAGAAAAAAATGATTTGTGTCGTTATTGCTTGAATTCAGGCTTGGCTGAACTGCTTTTGATGGGGAAAGATTGCTTCTGTACCCCGCTTTCCAGGATTTTRGTTGAAAACGTAACTTTCCCATGTGGACCTATGTGGGGAACCCTATTCCACATAGTACAATACTTCCACATAGACCATAAGGCTCTGGTTAAAGCTAATGCACTATAATAGGTGCACTATAAAGAATACGGTTCTATTTGGGTTGTCTAATCCATACATGCTTTGAGCGCATAACAGCTCAAAACCTGTGTAACCATGGAAAAGGTTTTCTAATTCGAGATACATGTTCAAGGTCTTAATGGCTATAACAAAGGTTGGATTAGATTGCTGGCTCAAGGCACTGTCTGACTATATTATTTTAATTGGATGGTTAGTTAGAAGCAACAGATAGATGGTTAGTTAGAGGCAACAGATAAAGCTCCTATGTTTCCACCAAAGCCCTACACTGGCACAAATAAATGGTTAAAACATGGTTGAGGGATGCTGAGAAAGTTGGAGAATGTGAGCCAGAGGGCTGAAGTAGAAAAGTGTGTGGGCTGATGCATGTGATACTGTAGCTAGCTGTAAGAGTCAACTCTGCGTGCTTTTGTATTGTTGAAAAGGGCTTGTAATGGGGAGAAAGAAGAGTGGAAGACTCCATCCTAAATGGCACACTACTTTTGACCAGAGCCCTATAGAGTCCTCTTTTGGCATCATTAGGCAGCTTTTCATGAGATGTTATGTTCTGAGGGCCATGACAGTCTGGTTCATATTTATGCCATCCCCTGTAACACTGAGGAGTAGCGCTCTATATAGCCAAAGGAGATGCTCTCCTCTCCTCTGTCAGTTCTGTCAATCAGCTCCCCTCTTCTTTCTCAGCAGGGGGACGTGGTGTGCTCAAACTAGGTGTGATGGATATGCAAGCCCTACAGGTGATTCATGTTAGATCAGTCATCCTTCAACAGAACAGTACTGCCCTGTTTTACCATTGCTTTGTTTCTGTGTTGAATGAACAGCATTATCTGAGTTTCTGTTGAGGAGCCTGAGTTACAGCCTACATTTAAATTTAAAGATTCATAGAGAGAACCTATGGAAATTAATGGAAATTAATATTCTTATGATGTGATAAAGGTCAGCCACCTTGGTCAGGGAGTTTGTCAACCATGGTTTGCCAGTGCTATGATAAGATATTGTGTAAAATAAGGAATTTGAATAATTTATCTGCACTGTATGTTTGTTAGCCAGAAAGTTTAAGAGGAATGATTCCATAAACATTTCAAATTAACTGCCAATATGCTAGCCTGGGTACCAGTCTCTTTAGCTAATCTACTCCATGTCATGTGCCAAAGAGCCTTTGGCAATGACAAGGAGTGGCAAGGAGTGGAACGTTGAGAGCAAGCAGCCATGCTCTGACTGAAATCAGTGGATGATATGACTTAGACAAGTTGTAAATGCAACAAGTACTGATGTTGTATCAAATAATAGCACTCACAGCTTTAGAAGAAAACAAAAAGGAAGACATTTATGATCTGTTAACATATATTTTAGAGGCTATTTATATAGAAAATGTGTATAAATCCAGTATAAACTGTATTTATAATGATATGACAATATTTTATGTTGACAATAATTATATTGTCCGAGAGTAGGTAGCCTAGTCAGGGAGTAGGTAGCCTAGTCAGGGAGTAGCTAGCCTAGTCAGGGAGTAGCTAGCCTAGTCAGGGAGTAGGTAGCCTAGTCAGGGAGTAGCTAGCGGCAGGTAGGGTAGTGGTTAGAGCGTTAGGCCACTACCCGAAAGGTTGCTGGCTCAAATCCCCGAGCTGACAAGGTAAAGATCTGTTGTTCTACCCCTGAACATGGCAGTTAACCTACTGTTCACCGGTAGGCTGTCATTGTAAATAATAATTTGTTCTTAACTGACTTGCCATGTTAAATAAAGGTTCAACATTAAATATATATATATATTACACAACTTCTGATATATCACATGCTTTACTTTTATTTTCCTGCAAAGTAAAATCAGGATTATGCCTCTACTGCCATTCATTCCAATTAGACTGGTTTGTATTTCTCCCTGACCAATATGACTGCCCTTTTCACCCCATTCTGGAACTTTGAGGGTTTATGACATAACCCCAGTAGGCGAATTAATAGGTTAATGGTTAAAGACGTTAATGGAACGCAGACCGTGGGATAGACTGGTGCACATTCAACAAATCTGATCAAACAAAGTGAATATTCGTAAAAATCAATCAGGATTTATTCATTGTAAAAGGGCCCACTGTGTGGCTACTAAAGTCCGATTTGAATATATTTGACTCTTTTCGCTGCATAACATTTAGAAGTAGTCCCCTTTCAGGCTTAGAAGTGACTGCTAAATGCTAACTTCCGTTCGTATAAGGGGGAAGCATAGCTAGCAATGAGAAATCGGTGGTAGTTTTTAACTGTAGTGCAGTTTATTGTTGATGATGACATGAACCTGTATTGGGGTTGATATCCATACAAGTATTATAGTCCGTTTCTACATAGTGTGAAATACACATATAAACAATAGCTGTAGTCCGGTCCTCCCCAAGAGGCACAGTACACATGTAGTTAAAAGAGTTCACAATGGAATTTGCTAACATGAAATTGCAAACTAAAACAGATAGAATTCATTTCAAATCTAGCACCTTCAGATATGCCTACTGAGGCATTAAACTGTTTCACATAATCTAATCAAACGCAATCGAATCATACGTAAAACATAATGTAATGAGCCGGGTACCAAAAAGAGGTTTGCTAGTTACCTGAAACTGGGGTCTCCATTGCCCATTTCGACCCGGGGTGCAGAGACTGAAATGACGCGCGCACCTCGTGGCAGCTGGGAGTCACTGGTACCTGTCCGCCCGGTAGGGTGGACGGCAGGCACAGGGCGCACAGAAAGAGCACGCCAGACAGCGGGAAACCGTTCATGGCTCACCCGCACAAAATGTAGCCGATTTGTAAACTTAGTCCGTCACTGCAGGTKCTTGCTAAAAATGTCGAGTGCCAAGTCAGTACTTAACCCACAGCAAGATTAACGACCACTAACTGAACAGCGCACTCGTAATGTTGTGTTGGATAGGTAGCAGCGCAGCTCCTGACCCCTATTTGATAAGCATCCTTCCGCTCTCCCAATCAAAAAGATCCCCGACGCCGCGAAACTGCATGTCCTTCTGGAGTGCTGATGTATGGTGTTCTCCTCAGATTTCCAGTCTTATTCAAGTTCTACCAGAAACTCGTAGGTATATCTGCTGTTGTTATTTAGAATGTTCGGGTAAAGCGGGACATTGGTGTTGATAAAGTTGTAAATCCCCCTCACTGCTTGCTCTCAACTAGCTCGGTCAGGGTGGATGAGCACTGAATCAAGACTGCGCGTTATCGCTCTTAATTAACAGCGCACGCCACAAACCGGCACCGTTCGCTTTATCCTATGAATTCTCACATAGCACATACTGTATATTCAATTGATAATCGTAAAACAATTTTGCCTATCTGAGATGAGCATCTGAGGATCTCAACTGTTTATTGGCTTATGAAATAAGGTTAAAGCAGAAATGGTGCTCCATGCAAGACTGCACTTCATAAGAATTATTTTACAATTTGACTGAATTGTGTGCCAGTGTTTATACATGCTGAAAAAAATACTAATAGTAAAATGGAATAAGTGCCATGTTGTTCTATTAGAATTTCCAGATGCATTGTATCCATTAAACAATGACAATCATTCAAGCATGCATTTACATATTTCCAAACATTACGGCTTAATCTGTGTCCAGGAAAACGGCCCTAAATTGTCTACAAGGATTGAAGACAGCAGGATTAAAGACAGCAGGATTACAGCACATCGATTTGGCCGAATTAACAGCTGGAATAATTACACTCTTAGGTGAGTCCTTTCAGTGTCCCCAATACCCATTGACATGGTAGTTTTATTAGCAACCATGTGTGGCATGCATCATTTCAAATTAACTCCGAAAACAATAATTCCAGGGTGATATGAGATTTTAGCCATAACACATTTCTTTCTTTATAAATCMTATGCATATAACAATAGGCCTTCCAAAGTATAATTACACATACCACAAACATGTACAAGTACTATGTAACAATGTGTACCTACACTGTAATTATGTTAAGGTACCATGGTAATATTATCTGTCAAATCCCGAGTGCATACTGTAGTTTGCTTTCTGCTTTTCTCTTGTTCAAGTGTACAGCAGCACGCCATATGCACCTACTGCCATCTAGTGGGGTACTGGCTATAGCCACAGCGTCCACAGCCTGGTCCTATGAAGGATACAAACTCCTACAGATGTTGCATTTGTAAAGGAAAAGCAATGACAGAAAAAACCCTTCAACGTTCTTTTATTTCAGCAGTTGTGTTGATCGTTTTAAATTTAGAGAAGGAACCAAAAGGATAAATGGCACACTGCTGCTGCTCACAACACCTGGCGGATTACAGATGTATACTGTACATAACACATCCCCATGCTTGCCATCCCCGAGACCAAGCCCGTGATAACAGCTGCGCTGACAGATTGTCTGCTGCATACTTAAACAAAGCAAAGGTGTTCAACTTGAACATGAGGATATTGTAGTTTTCTGAATAATATAAAACAATACAACGGGACCCAGGGGAACAGAAGCTCTTCTCTGTTTGTTGAGTCTCTCAGGTACAGAGAGTTTTGCATGGATTTGCACAGCGGATATTTTCAGAAGCTGAAAGCAAACCTGCAAAACTCACAGTAAACCCATGATGTGCCATGGATCTCTTCAAGGTGGTCTCAGTAGTGAGCTTCAAAGGGAGGGTGACCGGCAATACTTGAAGTGCACACACTGCAGTAGGTCCATTTAAACTACCTGCACTGTGAGCACTTTGGAACTGCCAGGACAATACAACATAGAATATTCTAGAACTTGGAATACCCCAACAAAACTTGACACAAACTACAAAAAAAGTCTGATAACTTATGACTAATACATAATACCAGAAATATGAAAGAACATGCAGTGAGGTAGTGGTATTTACTTTTTATACTAAAATGTTTTCAAAATATAACACTTAATTCCAAATTGTGACATATGCTAGCTCACAGGTCAGAAAATAATAGTGACAGGAAACAGATGAAACTGCTGACACCAAATGTCCAGTTGGGATACAAGTGCTCCAGCCAGAAGGAGCAACTAGGGCAGTAGATACTAGACTATTTCACTAACTACACTAGATGCACCTTAGCTGGAGAACCAGAATAATTGGTGGATAAATGGCACACTACTGCTGCTCACAACATCTGGCGGATTACAGATGCATACTGTACAGAACCAGAATAATTACGGTTGGGAAAACAGTCGATCTTTTTGATGAGGATTGGATGGCGTAATTCTGAGGTTACCTTCCATTTTAAAAGCATTGTATTAGAAGATCACCTATAAAGAGTTAGAAGATCACCTATAAAGAGAAGCAGAAGAACACATTTTTAAGAACCATCAAATCAAAGTTTATTTGTCACGTGCGCCGAATACAACAGATGTAGACCTTACAGTGAAATACTTACTTACAGGCCCTAACCAACAGTGCAATTTTAAAGTAAAAAAATAGGTATTAGGTGAACAATAGAATAAGTAAAGAAATAAAAACAACCGTAAAAAGACAGTGAAAAATAACAGTAGCAAGGCTATATACAGTAGCGAGGCTATATACAGGCACCGTTAGTCGGGCTAATTGGGGTAGTATGTACATTAATGTATAGTTAAAGTGACTATGCGTATATGATAAACAGACAGTAGCAGCAGCGTAAAATATTAACCACTTCTGAACAAAAGTCTCAATAGAAAAATCTAGCAAATCACCAAAAAGTGGCTATTGCAAAGACACTTAATAACATAATAAAATTGAAATGTTCTTACAGAATCAGAATCGTAGCATAAACAGGGTGAAAGATGCAACAAAATAGTACAAATTATTTTTTTCAAATACACGTGTTATTTAGGTAGGCTATTATGAACTTAATAACACGTCGTTTGTCTATTTAAATCCAATACAATATGTGGCAAAAGAAAGCTAAAACTGTGATTTGCTCTTTTACAATCAGGATAACGCATGGAGAGGGAGGCAAGGGCAGGCGCCATGATAAATTCAAACAGGGATTTTTTGGTTTGGTTGTGATGCACTCTGGGCTAGCCTACTCATTTGTGCGATAGAGGGAAATGCATTATCAATTCGATACATACCCGTTACCTGCCTTTACCTTACTCACTGATTTCCTTAGTACCTTTACCTAACCCAAGTATAGAGCAGTAACGTTATATCCATATAGCCTAAAGGTGCCATAACATTTTGCTTGTGTAAGGGGCTTCATTAGCCTACAACCTTTCCAAACGGTGACTTGGAATCTAAATAGAAATACCAATGTGCTAGTTTCTACTTTAAATTAATGAATGATACAACAGGTGGTTTGTTAAATCATGTAATCTGTTAGTGCAGGAATGTGGCCATAAATACTCATACTATCGAATTAGCCATAGCAACCTGTGGCTAACCTTTTATCCGCTACAGTTTTGGCTACTTGCGAGTTATTGCGRACTGTTTGTTTAACTGACCAGCTTTATACTTTTTTACATTCTACGATTTGAAAAAAGCTTTTAAATGACTCATATATACCATGTAGAACATAGAACAATCTCTACTTGTGGTTAGCTAAACTAGTCTGCCAGCACAAAAAGCATGACCATCGTGCGCAAAAAGATTTGAAACTTTTATTCAACAGATTGAATAAAACTACATTGCCTAAAGGCCGTTTTGATCTGTTAAATTAGTTAATAAACAAATAATATTGATTGTTCGTATTACCTTTAAGTTGTTTTGAATCTTTACTGGTCGGAGAGTTTTACGAAAGAGGCGCGAACGTATCGTCATGTGATGTGATGTGCATTTCTCGAGTCCCCACTCCCCAACAAAACCCTTCCAGCATGGGAACCACATCCGCTATTAGTCACAATTGCATAATTAACTCAACCCTTAATTGCGGTTTAAATAACAGTAGTCTACAATTTGATCCCAAAACAACCTTTTTGGTTTTCTTTCCACAAGCAAAGTTGCGCGCAGTGATATGTGTTTACAAATAACTTCATGTTTAAAAAAATATGTTGTAATAGATTGAATGTGTTAATCTTGATTAATTACTTTAATTTAAGTTATTGTATAATTACTTTAATTTTATGTTATTGTATATATTCTACAGAAAAAGCTTTAGACTAGCATGAAATAACCTTCTAAAATATTTATAAACGAAAAAATTTGACAAAAAAATATTAAACTTCTAAATAGACAATGGATTATCTATACACACCATAAGGAATAAACCAAATATTACACTAATAACTTGCATGATAAAACATGTGGTTAAAACACTATTTCTATGCATTTTCATATAGATGATGTGTCCTTTAATGAATACTTACCAAGTAAATAAGGGAAGATAAGACGCACACCTAATTTGTCAGCCTGTGAATTGTGGTGGCGCATTTGAAAACAGAAGCAACAACTATTCTCAACATAAGCGATTGTTCTTATTAGTATAATGTACCTTACCACGCAGATGTTGTATTTTCAACTTCAGCCATTCTGGCTGACAACAAAAAGTTTTGCCATGCATGAAATTGTATGAGCATCTATTTTGTCCCCCGCCTGGGGGTGGGGAAATTAGTTCAGACTGTGCATTATCTTGTGTAGGCCTATATGTCCTAAATATACACAGACATTTTGCTGACTTTTTGAAACTTTTCAAACGCAAACAATGAAAATCAAATGTTTACCTCAAATTTTAAATAAACTCCATCAAATCCTATGGTCAAAGAGTGTGACCTGTAAACCCTACCCCCACATGACTCCACACCAAACCCGTCTAAAGAAGCGCAATTATTAGCGGCCTCAAAGAACATACTTCGCTCAACATTCCCGCGTGTTATTGTATGTAATCTTTGAGTTAGGGGCTAATTGTTTAAAGTACAACTTTGTTCTTACAGGTTATTGGCCTATTATCTCTTAAATCTGTCGGGAAATGCTTCAAGATAATGTTTCACTGATTGACCAACATCTCGAATGTTTTATTTAATTTGTGACGGTACTGTCCCATTGAACTTTAACCCACTTGTAAGACTAGCCAGCCAGACTCAACACATTCGTATTAATTAAGTAGAGGCCTATGCTGTTTGAGGAGAAACACGTTTAAAATGTAGCTTGATCATGTTAATATATATGTAGTAGATTGGCTAATATAAATGCATTTAACTTAACAAAAACATTTAAGAATGTTATATCACAATATACATAAACGGTTGTGTCATTCAAAACGAATTTGTCAAGTATGTTTTCTTCTCAGTAAGTTGTTTGCTCGCTATACGGTTGTAGGTCTATCTGTCGCTTTTATTCCTCTATTGGTCCTTTGAATGTTTAAATTATAAGTTGTTGATCACATATCCATATTCGAGTTAAATGAATGAAGCCACAAGACATTCCTTTAGCAAAATAGTTTATCACTTTGGCACGTTTCTGCATATTGGTTCCTATTGTTTCTTCCCAATAAATTAGTAGTTTGCGCTGTTATTAGACTACAGCTTAGTTCTTATTACTAAGTATGATTAAGATTTGATTTGTTTGATTTTTAATTATGGACAGTGTGTATATATACATAGGGTTTTATAATCAGTAGATTGGGATTTAAATAGTCTCTCTAAACGTTTGGGTTAGTTCAGCAAAACAGTAGGTAAAATATGTTAACATAACAACAAAGGTGTGTACAAAGGAATTCACATTGAAGCTACCATTACTCCAATAATGAAAAATACAAGCACTGAAATATTTCGAAGATGCGGAAATTGTGAAATTTTGCAAAAGCTTTCACAACTAAATCATTCAGTGGAGACTTACAGCCTGCACATCATTAAATCAGCTCATGGAATCAGCTCTTCCTGATGCACTATATATAGCATGTCCAAGGCATACCTTGTCTATTGTATGGCCCTAGTCAATACCTCACATTCACCAGTGTGTCAAAAGAAGTTGAACAGCTCCCTGGATGTGTGCTTCTATTCTCATTCAGCACCTTGAGTAGATCGAAATAAGTCATTAAAATGCTTTTTTTTTTGCTCATGTAACCCAGGTAGGTTATTAAAGTCCAATCCAACATATAAAACTCAATTACTGCTATTCTTTATTATCAAAGGATACTGAGATCAGTAGACTGAGTTAATTTTTCGAAAGAATGTAACATGAATTATCGAATAAACTCACTAGACTGGTTAAAACAAAGAGGAAACAGCATAAATACGTTTCCTTTAGATATTCAATTAAATGAAAGGAAACTTAAGATGGGCTATAGGTTAAATATTATTAATATTATTAGAGTTTCTTCTCTAGTGAGATTTTTTTTCCGCCCGTTTTGATCAAACCGGTGGTGGGTGGTGCGACCTCTGCGAACTTCTGCAGAGAAGAGGCGAAGGGAGAGGGTCCACTCCTCTCATAAATCTGAACATAGCAATAAGCAGACCAATAAGAAAATCGCCTGCCTTCCCGCCTTTGGGACGACTCCTATTGTCAGGGCTTCAGTTCGAAAATTCCCGCCCTCAGCTTTACTTCCTGAAACATGATCCTTTGGTTACAATGTAGTCAAGGAAGTTGCCTGGTAGCTATCTACATCCACAACACTAGTGAAGCAATAAACTAACGCAATAATCTAGCTTTCAATACATGAGGTACTAGCGCTTTTAATCGTTTCGATGAAAAATAATTATAACTAAGTATGCTAAGTTAGTTCTTTGTAAATTTAGATGAACATGTAGACTTTTTAGCCAACCGTGTAGAAAATGGCAGCGGTTTTAAATGTACACAATAGGCTATTCCTATTTCATCCAAGAAGAAACAGAAGATATACAACCATAATATATGTCACTATTAAACTTGCGATTAACAATGTTACACTTTTCATGAATAAATAAGCATGAATAAACAAACTATTTGTAAACGTTGTAGTCTACACAGCCTATTGTTATAGTAGTAGGCCTATTTAAAATCTACTTAATTCATTTATAAACATTTTAAGTATCACACATAAGAATTTAAAACGATTGTAATCATTTAAAGCATTTATAATAGGATAGGATGAACTTTAATGTCCCCAAGAGGAAAAGTGTCTTAGACACACATGGCTTATTCATGAAAGTTATATAGATTTAACCAATGATAACATTTTATATTTCAACCCTTATTAGAGACCATGGTTGAGAAAGAGAGGGGAGACAAGTCACAGAAACCTGATTGTGAATCAGAGAACCATCAGTGGGTGGAGACACTGTTTCCTCCTCACTTCTCCCTGTTGACTCTGGTGGGGGAGAACAATATCTGTGGGTCCAGGAAGGCTGGAGCAGTCAAGGTAACAGAGCCATCATCATTATCCTCTTAAGAGGAGACTCTGTAGGCAGGACATCTACAAGACTATTCTACAGATGGTACAACACAAAGAGGCGCAGCGAAGAAATGAGACACCATTCCAGAAGATCATCAAGGAGGACTTGCAGAAAAAGAGAGGGGAGTTGAGATCTGATTATGAGGGCCACAATAATTTTTATTTTACCTTTATTTAACCAGGTAGACTAGTTGAGAACAAGTTCTCATTTGCAACTGCGACCTGTCCAAGATAAAGCAAAGCAGTTCGACACAGAGTTACACATGGAATAAACAAACATACAATCAATAATACAGTAGAAAAATCTATATACAGCATGTGCAAATGAGGTAGGATAAGAGAGGTAAGGCAATAAATAGGCCATGGTGGCAAAGTAATTACAATATAGCAATTAAACACTGGAATGGTAGAATATGAATGTGCAAGTAGAGATACTGGGGTGCAAAGGACATTGGGGTCCAGCGGAGGGCTATCCGTGAGGTGGAGGAGGACAGATGCAGTCTGAGGGCTAAGCTGAGTGAAGCAGTGGCAGAGGCCCAGAGGCAGGGGATGAGGAGGAAGTGTCTGCAGGGCCTGCGGGGGGAGCAGCTGAGCCTGGCCAGGCAGGAGGCTGCACGGAGGACCCTACATGTGGACGCACTGCAGGCAGAGGGACATAAGTTTACTGTCCAGCTTCAGGCACAAGCAACCCAGGCCAAAGACATCATGGAGGAGAAGACGAGGCTTCATGAGAAACTGAAAAAAGTGTAGAAAGAAGTGCAGGAAGTCAGGAGGGAGAATGAGACCTTGGCYTTGGATATCGAAAGGCTTGGAAAGCACCCGACAATTGAGGTACAGAGGCAGGAGGTCATCTCTCGGTTGGCGCATGAGCTAGCTGTACAGAGGAGACCAAGACTCAGCTGAAGCTGAAGGAGAGCCATACACGTAGCTATGCTGCCTTGGGATTCCTGCGCAGGCACTTCAATAACCCATCAGAGGGCACAACACATACACTGACAGACAAGAATGCACACTGTTTTTGTCCCGTTTTTAACAAACTCACAAAAACATACAAACAGCATTTCTGCAGTAAGGCAGGCCTTCAGTCCAACTAGACTCTCAATTACATATTGGTGGAAATACTGTATGCTGGATTGTCCTTACTGTAATAAAAACAAACAAAGATGTCTTCATTTTATTTTTATATATGCTTCCACACTTTCACCTTTTAAAATAAAGCTATGTACACATTTCATCCTCTCCCACAGTAAATAAAGAAAATAATCAGACACAAAAAAATTGGAAAATAGGAAGGCAACACAGTGAAAAAGGTAAAGTACAACATACATTTTACAGTTCAAATTCTGAATCACCCAAAAATAATTTAGCCTTGACAAATCTTGATAATGTTTGTATGTTGTCATTGAGTTATTATACTAGCCAAACAACCACAAGTCTGAAAATTATCAGAAATGTTTTGCTTTATATTTGGTTTCCTCCAATAAATTATTCAGTTTAAAGTTTTGATCAAACATTGATTAATGCTTGATCTACCACAAAACAGGTGCTCTGAAATTCCTATAAATAACAGACTGTGGGCTGATTACAGTTAACAGGATTAAGCCTACAGTACTACTGGACTAAATTGCACTTTTGGTAAAAAGTCCTGGAATAGTTCATATGTATTCCATTCAAGGTTTATCTATATTCAATAAATCACATTTGCAGTTAATAATTTAATCTGGGCCTGTGAAGTTGGTGTTTTTTGGGATTTGAAATACATTATTTCCCCCCCTCATCAGTGCTCTACTTGGGCAGCAGCTAACCGGAGCAGAGTAACAGCACCTCAAGTTTTCTACTGCTTGAGCTCCTGTTCCTCTTATAGAATATTAGCTCAAAAGTATTGAGGAGCTCCTGCATCTAAATGTAAACAGAACCAGCACCCAAAATGAGTACGGGCACCCATCTCAGTCAAGTCAAGCACTGCCCCTTATACTACCTTTGATTAAGAAGATTGGTGAGGTCTATACCTCCACATACATGGTCTTCCCAATCAAATTGCAATTCTGAAAGTAAGACAACATTCATACTTGTGTGTCCTCTTATTCAATATGAATTGAAATTTGAGGCACCCAACTAATACATTTAGTTGAAGATTCTGGTTTTCCCCTTAAAGAAAACCAGGTCCCACTCCCTGTTGAAGTTAAAATAAAACCATTGACATATTTAGCATGTATAATACAAACCACTGGTCTTTGTTCAAAATATATTGTCAAGTAGAGAAAACAGCCCTTATGAACTCAATGAGGTATACAGTATACWAAAAAATTGTGCAGACATCATATTTTTTTGTAATCTGTTATTATGCAATTTAAGTGACACTAGGTAAGGCAAAATGCTGTTATTAGATGAGAATCCCATTTTGTAGTTCATCTGGACAACATACAACGTAATTATTGATTGAGGTATTGATAGGTCCTAAGCTTGAGTAGAGAATTGAGGAATGGCCAATTAGGTGCAATTGATACAACATACTTCATCCGAATTTGCTCATTTAAATTTGACGGTGCCGATCATTATGTGCATTCTGTGGATTCTTGACCAGTGCGTCTGGCTGCCTGAGAGAAGCCCTGAGAAGCAGCATGCAGCTCACAGTAAGCCCATGTTTACTAGAGTATCAGGACTGGGAGGATTCGGCTCCTCTTAGACAGTACAGTGTTACTTTCGTATTGTATTACTCGTCCCATAGATACTATGTGTTGGTAATATTGTTGGAGGGTACATCTCATCTTAATATTATTTAGTGAACATTTCTAAAATAAAAAACACCTTCCTAACTTACACCAGTTCCTAACTGCACATGAAAACTAGCAAGCGTCCGTGCCAGGAGAAAGAAAAGAGTGCCATCATTGGGATCAATCAGACTAAAGAATGGATCACCCTGCAGCCTAGCCTGGCCCTTACTAAAACCATCTGTAGGTCCATTATAGTCCACTAGCCTGGCCCCTACTAAAACCATCTGTAGGTCCATTATAGTCCACTAGCCTGGCCCCTACNGGTCCATTATAGTCCACTAGCCTGGCCCCTACTAAAACCATCTGTAGGTCCATTATAGTCCACTAGCCTGGCCCCTACTAAAACCATCTGTAGGTTCAATTATAGTCCACTAGCCTGGGCCCTACTATCATATCATTGATTCATGTTTTCATATAGTTTTTTTACTGTCATCTCTGATGGATGGCTCCTATTAGGACAACAGTTGCTACGGACTCACGTCTTTGAGCCTTCCATTGTCACTGTTTGTCATTAGGAGATGGACTGAAGATAATTACTGTGTTATCAACTAAAGATTACAATGACCTACTCTGACCCAAGAGTCTATCCAAAGCTAAGCAATAAACCAACACATTATGGAATTAGTTAAGTATGGTGTCAGAAACAAGACCACTACAAAATAAATGTTAACTGAATAACCCCAGCAAAATAATCTTTATTTTTATATTCTAATCCCTAAAATATCATATAGGACATCTGTCTTTAAAAGCTTACAAATCCATTTCAAAGTTCTTGTAAGGTTTGGGGAGTCTGTCGGGGAGAGTGTATTCTGTTTTGTGGACCACTTATCCTGATTTCCCAGGAAATGGCTCAGGTGTGCTACTGTGCTTATTAAAGAGGCTAATGGTATGTTTAATGTTCAATATACCATCATCTGACTAAGTGCATTGATTTCATACTTACTGGCTGAAATAGATCTATGGTTTACCTAACAGTTCTCTGGTCACTCTTGTCGCGTGTGCCTCAAAATCACCTCCATTCCCACATGAGCATTTAAAAGAAAACGTAAAAGAATGGGGGGGGGGGGGAGACTTTGTACAGTATATTGTTTCCTATGTTTGAAGTTAAGAGAAGGCAGAGTAATGGAATCTAGTTAAGTATGCTTCTCTCACTATCATTCTCTCTCTGAATTCTGAAGGCCCCAACCAAAATCACTAGCATCACCACTACCTGTGCGTTTGGCGCTGTCCCCCTGCCTGTCCCCTCTCATTGCTCTCCTCTGCTGGTGCTGTCTCCCTCTCATGCCTCCTCTGGTGCTGTTCTCCCTCATGCCTTCCTCTGGTGCTGTCTCCCTCATGCCTCCTCTGGTGCTGTCTTCCCTCATTGCCTCCTCTGGTGCTGTCTCCCTCATGCCTCCTCTGGTGCTGTCTCCCTCATGCCTCCTCTGGTGCTGTCCCCTCATGCCTTCCTCTGGTGCTGTCTCCCTCATGCCTCCTCTGGTGCTGTCTCCCTCATGCCTCCTCTGGTGCTGTCTCCCTCATGCCTCCTCTGGCTGTCTCCCTCATGCCTCCTCTGGTGCTGTCTCCCTCATGCCTCCTCTGTGCTGTCTCCCTCATGCCTCCTCTGGTGCTGTCTCCCTGCCTGTCCCTTCATTCCTCCTCTGGTGCTGTCTCCCTGCCTGTCCCCTCATTCCCTCCTCTGGTGCTGTCTCCCTGCCTGTCCCCTCATTCCTCCTCTGGTTGCTGTCCCCTTGGCTGTTCTCCCTCATGCCTCCTCTGGTGCTGTGGGCCTCTTCAGGTCGCGAATCTGCTTGATCAGGTAAATCTTCTCATCGCAGAACTGCTCGTCCTCGGAGCGGTCTCTCTGGAAGCGGCTCAGGAAGTCCACCAGCTTGGCCTGATTCTTCAGCAGGATGTCCAGCACCGGCTGGGTCTTGTTGGGGTTGGCCACAAACACCTAAGACCAGACAGAACAGGGTTAATGGGGTACCTATAATGATTTTTATGCTGCACAAGAATTGCTCTTCAGGGACAATAAAGATCTATTGAATTGAATGGTGCCACAGCATGACAATCTATTGTAGTTGGTCACCTGGTTAATGTACCTTAGTATACACTGAGTGTACAAAATATTAGGAACACATGCTCTTTCCATAACATAGACTGACCAGGTGAATCCAGGTGAAAGCTATGATCCCTTACTGATGTCACTTCATAAATCCACTCCAAATCAGTGTAGATGAAGTGGAGGAGGCTGGTTAAAGAAGGATTTTTAGACAATTAAGACATGGATTGTGTATGTGTGCCATTCAGAGGGTGAATGGGCAAGACAAAACATTTAAGTGCCTTTGAACGGGGTATGGTTGTAGGTGCCAGGCGCACTGGTTTGTGTCAAGAACTGAAACACTGCTGGGGTTTTCTACGCTCAACAGTTTCCTGTGTGTATCAAGAATGGTCCACCACCAAAAGGACATCCAGCCAACTTGACAACTGTGGGAAGCATTGGAGTCAACATGGTCCAGCATCCCTGTGGAACGATTTCAACACCTTGTAGAGTCCATGCCCTGACGAATTGAGACTGTTCTGAGGGTAAATGTGGGGTGCAACTCAAGGAAGGTGTTGTTAATGTTTTGTACACTCCATATATGCTAATTGGTTAATTTCTTAAAAAATACAATACTACAACCATATTAAGTTATAACTAAGTTTTAAAGGCATGACTATTTCTGCATCCTCTATAAAGACAGAATTGTAGATTAGGGGATGTAAAAGTTAATAACATATATTTTAGATGAAGTAACCCAAAACGGTGGAAAATAGGACAGGCAGAGAATGAGGCCAGAATCTGTACCCTCAGCCCGCACCCTCCAAGAACACAACATGTCTACACACCTTGAAGACATGGAAGGCCTCAAACTGGATGTTGCGGCTGTTGTCTCTCAGCATGTTCATCATCAGCTTCAAGTTCTCAGCCCGGCTGATGTACTTGGTCATCACAGTGAAGTTGTGTCTGTCCAGAAGAAGCTCTCCCAGGAGCTGCAAAACACTTTGTTTAGTAATAGAAAAAGGGTCATCATTGTTTTTAGGATAAGTTAGGAAGATACAGTGCATTCGAAAAGTATTCAGACCTTTTTCTACATTTTGTTACAGCCTTATTCTAAAATTTATTCAATATTTTTTTCCCATCAATCTACACACAATACTTCATAACGACAAAGTGAACAGGTTTTTAGAATTTTTGCAACTGTATTAAAAATAAAAAACAGAAATACCTTATTTATTATTCAGACCCTTTGCMATGAGACTCTAAATTAATCTCAGGTGCATCCTGTTTCCATTGATCATCCTTGAGATGTTTCTAAACTTGATTGGACATGACTTGGAAAGGCACACACCGGTCTATATAAAGTCCCACAGTTGACAGTGCATGTCAGAGCAAAAACCAAGCCATGAGGTTGAAGGAATTGTCCGTAGAGCTGAGAGACAGGATTGTGTCGAGGCACAGATATGGGGAAGGGTACCAAAACATTTCTGCAGCAATCAAGATCCCCAAGAACATTGCAGACGTGTTGCTGTGCGTTTTGTTGCCAACCTTACTTTGCTACCTGACAACTTTACGGTTTTTACTTTTTAATTACCGTTTATATTTTTTGTTTTTCCCTCATTCAACTTTTTCACTCCGGACACTTTATCTGGACACGGTTCGTCAGAACCTCCAACAGCCGAAGTTAAGTAGTAACATTAACATGATGCCTTCTAATTGCAGTCACTGTACTCATAATATACAGGAGAACGATCGCCTTACGGCTGTGCTATCCTCGCAAGGGTAATTTCAGGCAAGGGTAATTTCAAAGGCAAGGGTAATTTCAGTGTAGGAAAGGATGAAACAGCGTCTGTGCCACCAGTAAGTACAGATAGTAGTATAAATCCCCTCGCACAGTCCCCGCATCCGGACAACTTTCTCATGGCTTCTGGAGGGAAATGCTGTAGGAATGCTCAACCGGTGTCGCTCATTCAGCCGACAGAAACTTTCAACCGGTTTTCCCGATTAAGCAGCGAGTCGGAGTCTGAGGCTGAGCCTRCTCTTGTCTCTACTCCTCCCGTTATGGGGTCTGAGACGCCGAAGCTTCCCACCATTAGCTCTGACAAATTGAAAATCCTAGTCATTGGCGACTCCATTACCCGCAGTATTAGACTTAAAACGAGTCATCCAGCGATCATACACTGTTTCCCAGGGGGCAGGGCTACCGACGTTAAGGCTAATCTGAAGATGGTGCTGGCTAAAGCTAAAACTGGCGAGTGTAGAGAGTATAGAGATATTGTGATCCACGTCGGCACCAACGATGTTAGGATGAAACTTCAGCATGTAAATCAGCTAGAAAGATGTGTCGGCATCGAGTAATTGTCTCTGGCCCCCTCCCAGTTAGGGGGAGTGACGAGCTCTACAGCAGAGTCTCACAACTCAATCGCTGGTTGAAAACTGTTTTCTGCCCCTCCCAAAAGATAGAAGATAGATAACCCTATTACAGGGGCTGAGTCACTGGCTTACTGGTGCTATTTCATGCCACCCCTAGGAGGGGTGCATCACTTGAGTGGGTTGAGTCACTGACGTGATCTTCCTGTCTGGGTTGGCGCCCCCCCTTGGGTTGTGCTGTGGCGGAGATCTTTGTGGGCTATACTCGGCCTTGTCTCAGGATGGTAAGTTGGTGGTTGAAGATATCCCTCTAGTGGTGTGGGGGCTGTGCTTTGGCAAAGTGGGTGGGGTTATATCCTTTCTGTTTGGCTCTGTCCGGGGGTATCATCGGATGGGGCCACAGTGTCTCCTGACCCCTCCTGTCTCAGCCTCCGGTATTTATGCTGCAGTAGTTTATGTGTCGGGGGGCTAGGGTCAGTTTGTTATATCTGGAGTACTTCTCCTGTCTTATCCGGTGTCCTGTGTGAATTTAAGTATGCTCTCTCTAATTCTCTCTTCCTTTCTCTCGGAGGACCTGAGCCCTAGGACCATGCCTCAGGACTACCTGGCATGATGACTCCTTGTTGTCCCCAGTCCACCTGGCCGTGCTGCTGCTCCAGTTTCAACTGTTCTGCCTGCGGCTATGGAACCCTGACCTGTTCACCGGACGTGCTACCTGTCCCAGACCTGCTGTTTTCAACTCTCTAGAGACCGCAGGAGCGGTAGAGATACTCTTAATGATCGGTTATTAAAAGCCAACTGACATTTACTCCTGAGGTGCTGACTTGCTGCACCCTCGACAACTACTGTAATTATTATTATTTGACCATGCTGGTCATTTATGAACATTTGAACATCTTGGCCATGTTCTGTTATAATCTCCACCCGGCACAGCCAGAAGAGGACTGGCCACCCCTCATAGCCTGGTTCCTCTCTAGGTTTCTTCCTAGGTTTTGGCCTTTCTAGGGAGTTTTTCCTAGCCACCGTGCTTCTACACCTGCATTGCTTGCTGTTTGGGGTTTTAGGCTGAGTTTCTGTACAGCACTTTGATATATCAGCTGATGTAAGAAGGGCTATATAAATACATTTCATTTGAACATAGCAGCCTCCATCATTCTTAAATGGAAGAAGTTTGGAACCACCAAGACTCTTCCTTGAGCTGGCCGCCTGGCAAACTGAGCAATCGGGGGAGAAGGGCCTTGGTCAGTGAGGTGACCAATAACCTGATGTTCACTCTGCTAGAGCTCCAGAGTTCCTCTGTGGAGATGGGAGAACCTTCCAGAAGGACAACCATCTCTGCAGCACCACCAATCATGCCTTTATAGTAGAGGGGGCAGATGGAAGCCATTCCTCAGTAAAATGCACATGACAGCCTGCTTGGAGTTTGCCAAAAGGCATCTCAGATCATGAGAAACAAAATTCTCTGGTCTGATGAAACCAAGATTGAACTCTTTGGCCTGAATGCCAAGTGTCACGTCTAGAGGAAACCTGGCACGATCGCTACGGTGAAGCATGGTGGTGGCAGCATCATGCTGTGGAGATGTTTTTCAGCAGCAGGGACTGGGACACTAATCAAGATCGAGGGAAAGATGAACGGAGCAAAGTACAGGGAGATCCTTGATGAAAACTTGCTCCAGAGCACTCAGGACCTCAGACTGGTGCGAAGGTTCACCTTCCAACAGGACAACGACCCTAAGCACACAGGTGTGTTGTTCCGAAGCAGGTGTGGCTTCGGGACAAGTCTCTGAATGTCCTTGAGTGGCCCTGCCAGAGCCCGTACTTAAACCTGATCGAACGTCTCTGGAGAGACCTGAAAATAGCTGTACAGGGACGCTCGCCATCCAAACTAACAGAGCTTGAGAGGATCTGCATAGAAGAATGGGAGAAACTCCCCAAATACACGTGTGCCGAGCTTGTAGCATCATACGTAAGAAGAATCGACTATGGTCCTCAATGGTCCTTCAACAAAGTACTGAGTAAAGGTCTGAATACTTATGTAAATGTAATATTGCCATTTGTATTTATTTTTTCATTTGCAAACATAACTTTTTTTTTTGTCTTTATGATGTATTGTGTGTGGATTGATGAGGGGGAAAAACGATTTAATCCATTTTAGAATAAGGCTGTAACAAAATGTGAAAAAAGTGAAGAAGTCTGAATACTTTCCAAATGCACTGTATTTCTGTTACAGAAGAAATTCATCAATGAATCACGTGAGAGGTCAAAACTAACTTAACATTTTGGGTTTGGTGACAGTGATAACAAAAAGTACCTTTAGGGACTGCCGTTTGGTGACATAATTCTCGGAATGCAGTAGCTTCTCATATTCTGTAAACACCTGGTCATAATTGGTCTCCAGAAAATCTGCGCACATAATCTTGTGTCTCGTGAGAAGATCCTAGCAACACATTTGAGAGAAAAGAACAGGATATTACATAACATACTAAGCACAGGGGATGTACAGAGTACATCAAGCTGCCTCACACTACAGAAACAGGAGATACGCTCCTGCCCTATGGGCCATTCTGGCTCAGACAAGGCTTGCTTTATAGTAAGCGCTAAACACACAGGACATAAAGCCATGAGAACAGCAGCCATTTACCTTGAACGAAGCGAAAGCGTCTGAGGCGATGTCGAAGGTGGAGAACTCTACATAGCGGAAGAAGCAGTAGAAGTCCTCCGAGAAGAGAATTGTGCGGGCCAGGGGCTCATGACGCAGGCTCTCCCTTAACATCACCCCACAGTTCAGAGCCACCTCCGCACTCTCGTACCTGCGAAGTTGGGATTCATGCCACTACAAATCAACACTACTGTGTGGGTGTGTTTTGTTGGTGATTAAGAATGATTCATATAGTATATGTTGAGGCTGTATGCATGGGGGTCTGTAAATGAACAAACGAGTTAAGAACCTACAATTTCACTTAATGGGTACATACCTAACAAAAAATATATAAATCCATGCTTCTTGCTTATCTAGCTGATCTAACAGATGGCAGATGGGCAGCTTTGAGACTCACCCTTTCAGCAGCATGAAGAGGATCTGTGGGTGTGAGGAGATATACTCAACCGTGGGCGTACGGGTGCCAATCTGGCGCCGCACAATGTTGCTGAACAGATGCACCACATCCTTCTTTCCCTGGAGGACAACAATGAGAAACATTACATGAGAAACATTACAATCAATGAAGGAGGGTGATATGCACATCCCCCCCAAAAAAGCTGATAAAGGTATGAGAGGCCCACACACAGAATACTGTGGCTCCCCAAGTCCCTCTGCATTTGGGTGTAGGACTAAAGCACTGTGGAGCAGAAATATTCTGTGAGTGGACCTCTCAAACGCTACAATCAAACAGTGGTATGTGAGATGGGTGATCACATTGTCTTTATGCTCCTCCCTCTTCTGTATTGATTTGAACTATCCACTACTCTAGCATGAAGAATCAATTTCACCCCCAGTATTAAACTAATGGCTAGAACATTTCCACACCTCAAAATCAATCCTCTGCAGGTTTGCGATGAGAGCAATGAGGAGGTTGGTGTTGTACAGCTCCTGGGCCAGTTGGGCCACAGCCTCRGTTTGGGGCTCCTTGTCCCCTGAACCACACAGCACCTCTTTCAGAGATGATAGGTTCTTAGACACCTCCTCTGCAACCTGGAGGCAAGAAAATATGAGGAAACAGCACTTAGTTAATAAAGCCTGAAAGGACACCCAATGCCCTATAATATAGTGAATTACTTTAAACCAGAACCCATATAAGTCTCTGGTCAAAAGTAGCACATTATGTAGGGATTAGAGTGCCTTTTCGGACACATCCAATGACTCATAAAATTGCTATATGAAGTTGCAGTCTGGATGCTCATATGTATAAGACCAACTTTAACCAACAAATGCCCACAGACAATGTCTACTGTGCTCTCAAAACAGCAGTCCACAGGTATCACCTGACCTTTTCACATTTTTTGCTTTCTGCCGCATCCAGCTTTTCCAAGTAAGCTACGTTCTCCTTCAGACTCTTCACAATCTCCGCAGGGTTCTTCTGAGACTTCCCGAAGGGGAACGGCATGGTGACGAGGAGATGAGTCTGGCTGTATAGTAGAAGGCACCGCTTTCCCTTTGGATAAAATTGATAACAGACAAATGATGAGCTATTACATCAATACACTGCTTTGATATTAAGAAACTACAGGTCTGACAGATCATCATGACATCAACAGCTCTGCAACTTAGCCTTTCCTTCACTGAAAGATTCACATTTTAAGTGATGCTGTTACACTTAACAGCACTCCATGGTAACTAACAGATCAATTCCTATCCTGACAATGACACTATGCATCCCTGTAGGCCACATTGTCAGTTACATAACTCGTGGTCAGATAATAGAAAACAGAATGATCAGATCCTAGCAATCAACTGGGTCAAACCACCGAATGCAGGTAGGTATTGAGTTAGAATGCAGGTGTCTATCTGTAACGATACTGGGCTAGATCCCACCCATAGCCACAGGGAAACTATTATATGGGTCATAAATGCTTTTCCAAAGTAATATCCGGTGTGTCACTCAATAGACCGTGGCAAAGGGTTTGTTGAGGATTCGTTTGTGCTGATGTTGGATAACTAGCTTCTCTTCTTTTGGCTGGATAGCTTAGTTTGCTGACATTATGCCTTAACCTATACGACACTGACAACTAGCTGGCTAAGGTTAACAAGGCAAATTCTCATCTTGGCTAGTTAGCTTATTCGGCTAGGTACATTAATCTGAATCAAATTGATATAACCACGATAACACATTAGTCAAACACAATTGTCAGACAGTTGCTAGTTGTTAGCTAGCTTTCTTGCAAGCTAACAGTCAGGATAGCTAACGTTAGGCAGCTAGCTGTCAGTGTAATATAGATTAATGCACAAAGTGAAGGAACGAGCGATTAGCAAACTCGCAGCTGGATTGCTAGCTAGCGAGTTTAGCAAGCAAGCTAGCAACGTTAGCACGCTAGATTGTTTTGACACTCACCAAGRTTAGAAGGCGACTTCGAGTTTTTTTTTATATCCTGTGGGAAGTGTAGGATATTTAAAGGTAACTTATACTAAACCTATACACCACACCTATTTAAGACCTTCATATCTATTTTCTCGTGACCTAAAAAGTATTTCTGCTGGCTAATTATTGTCAGACAACTTCCCCTATCTCCTAGTTCTAGGGAAGAGGGGCGGGTATGTTATGACATAATATTTAAACCAATCAAACCGAAACGATGGAACGATACGCCCCCAATTCCCTGAACCCCCCCAAAATGGTTTTAAATGTATCAAAAGGTATAATTTCTTCCGATTACAGTAACAAATGTATTTATTTGAGGACACATTATAGCACATTCTGGTGTCATAGACTAGATGTAACCATCCATAGCAAGCATTTATGTACCAGTTGCAATAAACTTGGAACCTTATTTGAAAAGCTTAAAGTAAGTGGTATCAAATACTAAAGACCTATTCACACCTGAAAATAAAGTGTCTTTCCAGCTGTTATAGGCCTACATAATGACAAAACAGTATTGGCAAAACATATCCATCTATCTAAGGGTACTGACATTTTCTAAGATGCAGAAACCAGGTTGTCCAGTTGAACATGTATGCTGTTTAAATAACTCATATTCTTACAAATAATTATTGGGGGCAAAAGTAGTGCACTGGTCATTTAATAGTGCTGTATTAGCGGACCGATATAGCATCTGTAGTGACGGCAAAAATATATATTTTTCAGCACCCCGGACTGTAAGTTAATTATAATGAGGAATACTTGGAGAAATTTGACCTCTCTGAAATGAAAATGGATGGCCCTCCATTCAGTACAATATAGTTTTACCCTACCCTCCATGAATGCTTGAAAAAAAAACAAGTGACCCTTCCATATACCCAAATGAATAATTAAACATAAAGTGGATAGCAGAGAACATGCCTACACAAACTCCTAGAACAGACCAGAGCCTTTAGATATGCAGTTTTAGAAAATGTTCCTCGTTTTGTAAGTATTACATGGCAAGTAGCCATAAGATTGTGGCTTCACATTCCACCATGGACACAAGGGTAGTGGTGGAAAGATCTCCATTGTAATAAAAGCACTGTATGAATCATCTTACTTGCAATCCCCCCAAAAATGCCTTTTATAAATGCATTTCATGCAATTCTACATCATTTTACATCACTGGAGACAAGTAGAATATTTTAATACCACAACAGAGCATGCATGACAACAAATGAGCGCATGCTGCAGCACCAGAGAGGTTTTGATTTCTATACAGGCAATTGTTAAAAAAGAGGATAGTCTAAGTTTGYAACAGTGCTAAAGTTGTCTATCAACTGTAAAAATGGAGCGCAACAGAACCAGTTACAATTGAAGTATCTGATCATCAACGAATTGGAGAAAAAGCCATTCATATTTTAACACAGCAGTCGCATATCATCGGGTAGGCCTATATGCGCTTGTAACTTTTTTTCATTTGGGAAACAACCATTTTCTAATTGATTATATTATATCCATGATATTGTTGTTACAAAATAGGTTTATGTTGACTGATTAGTGCATGGGGATATAAGAGCATCTGCTAGGCTAAATGAACAAACTAGGCATGCATATCTCAATGCATGATCCTCAAACCAAAGACTGGCCAAACTCGTGTCTCTAAAATTGAATTCAAAGGTGTAGCCTAAAAATACATTTTTCATTTAGTTATTACTTAATTCTAAGTAATTCTTTTTTTTTTAATGAAAAATGTATAGGCATGTTGTTGAAGTGATGTTGGTGATGTGCGTTGAAATGCTGAGCGCTCCTGCAAGCCTGTTTGCGTGTCACAAATGCTTCACAATTTATTTTTTAAATGGCTGTCACACCCTGATCTGTTTCACCTGTCTTTGTGATTGTCTCCATCCCCCTCTAGGTGTCGCCCATCTTCCCCATTATCCCCGGTGTATTTACACCTGTGTTCTCTGTTTGTCTGTTGCCAGTTCGTCTTGTTTGTCAAGCCAACCAGCGTTTTTCTGTCAGCCTCTGGTTTTCCCCAGTCTCTCTTTCCTCGTCTCATCCCGTCCCGTCCTGACCCTGTACTCATCCACCTGACTACTCTGCCTGCCTCTGAGCCTGCCTGCCATCCTGTACCTTTGCCCCTGTGCTGTAATGAACATTGTTACTTTGACACGGTCTGCATCTGGGTCTTACCTTGATACCTGATAATGGCAGGTTATAGCCTTAGAAATAATAACAATATATAGCCTAAATCTGTGGTTCCCAAACTTTTCATAGTCCCGTACCCCTTCAAACATTCAACCTCCAGATGCATACCCCCTCTAGTGCCAGGGTCAGCGCACTCTCAAATGTTGTTTTTTGCCATCATTGTAAGCTTGCACACACACTATGCAATACATTTATTAAATATGAGAATTAGTGTGAGTTTTTGTCACAACCCGGCTCGTGCGAAGTGACAAAGAGCTCTTATAGGACCAGGGCACAAATAATAATATAATAATAATCAATATTTAACCATCTTTCATATAAAACATTATATGAAAGATGGAAATTGTGAATAACTCATGAGAATGAGAAGGGTGTGCTTGAAAGGATGCACATAACTCTGCAATGTTGGGTTGTATTGGAGAGAGTCTCAGTCTTAAATCATTTTCCACACACAGTCTCTGCCTGTATTTCGTTTTCATGCTAGTGAGGGCCGAGAATCCACTCTCAAATAGGTACGTGGTTGCAAAGGGCAGCAGTGTCTTAACAGCGCGATTTGCCAAGGCAGGATACTCTGAACCCAGCCCAATCCAGAAATCTGGCAGTGGTTTCCGATTAAATTCAATTTTCACAGAACTGCTTGTTGTAATTTCGATGAGGCTCTCTTGTTCCGATATCTGTAAGTGGACTGGAGGCAGAGCATGAAAGGGATAACGAATCCAGTTGTTTGTGTCATCCGTTTTGGGAAAGTACCTGCGTAATTGCGCACCCAACTCACTCAGGTGRTTCGCTATATCACATTTGACATTGTCAGTAAGCTTGAGTTAATTTGCACACAAAAAATCATACAATGATCGAAAGACCTGTGTGTTGTCCTTGTTAATGCAGACAGAGAAGAGCTCCAGCTTCTTAATCATAGCCTCGATTTTGTCCCGCACATTGAATATAGTTGCGGAGAGTACCTTTAATCATAGATTCAGATCATTCAGGCAAGAGAAAACATCACCCAGATAGGCAAGTCATGTGAGAAACTCGTCATCATGCAAGCGGTCAGACAAGTGAAAATTATGGTCAGTAAAGAAAACTTTAAGCTCGTCTCTCAATTTTWAAAAATGTGTCAATACTTTGCCCCTTGATAACTAGCGCACTTCTGTATGTTGTAAAAGTGTCACATGGTCGCTGCCCATGTCATTGCATAGTGCAGAAAATACACGAGAGTTCAGGGGCCTTGCTTTAACAAAGTTAACCATTTTCACTGTAGTGTCCAAAATTTTCCCTTTGTCTAACAAGCCGCCATGCCGGTTCAGCCCACTAGGGCATATTTCTCCCATCATTTCATGTAACCATTTTAAGTTTGTTTGTTTGTTTATGCATTTCTGTGAATTACTTAGTTAGTAATAAATAAATGATTTAAGCCAATTGATGTATGGATGACTCATAGTGAAGACTGGGTTCGTGCAGATAACCAACAATTTACGACGTTTGGAATGAGACTAACGTGAGGTAAAATAAATAAATCATTAATCAGAAGACTATTGATCAGATATGGAAATATCTGAAAGGTTATATTGGGAAATTATAACTTTGTAATCTGACTACTTWCCCTGGTGCCCCCAAATTCTTAGTTAATTAGTTACGTTATTATTTAGTTGATCGCGTAATAACTAATTACAGAGAATCTTTGATAAAAACTATAAGTCTTCAATTTAATGATAGCAAAGACACGCAAGTCTTTCCCCGGCATTTTACAGCTTGTTTCTTCTAGCATAATGCATTGCGGACTAAAGTGTCGTTATAAATCTCTCTATATAATCAGGTCCATTACATTTTTTWAAAATCTGAAGCTAACAAGGGGTAGGCCTATGCTTTTAGTCATTTTCTTTTACGAAAGCCACAATACTGTCACACACCCCCTCAATTCGAGCCTTGTTTCTAACTTAATACACCAAGCAAGCCCCTCACTCACTGACACTGAGATATTTAAGGAGTGCATGGTGACTGAAGAAATTTGCTGACAAAATCTATGGATATTAAACTATAATTTAGTCTGTCAAACAGGTAGGCCTACCTCTTATTTATTGAATAGGAAGAAATAGGCTCCAACACAAAGCCCTCTTGTTGTTAGTAGCCATCTCCGTGTCTGCTGCTTCAAAGTAACAAAGCAGTGGCCCCACCTGTTTTGAGTCCCACATTTTTTGTGTGTGTGGGGGGGGGGGGTTGCTTGTATTGCATGTTAATTTGGCATTAATACGAGTCACATATCAGTTTGCAAATAATATAAACAAATATATATATCATTGAGTTAATAAAGCCGCATACAAACATGGTCTCTTTTTTGATTTCCTGAGTAAGGTAGCTACAAAATGCAGGGGTTTCAGCCCAGCTCAGTGCTTTCTGTGGTGGTAGGGCAAACCAGCAGAAAATACGGAGCGTTGCGCCGTGATTGGCTCAGTGTTCTGTCACTCATGGGGAAACTACGTCACTGCGAAGTCTAAGGGGAGCCCTTGAGAATTCGAGCCCTTTGGGTATTGACATAGAGATACATTAGAAGGGCCCATCCAAGAAGTCTCAATGTCATTGGCCACAGGTAAAATGATGTCAAATCACATTATATGTACAGTAGCTTTGATTGGACTGATTATGTCAACATCGTACTTTCAAAATCTTAGCAAGCAGTTAACATCATGAATCAAGTTGACAATCTACTAGCAAGATCCTTTTCAAACCTTGTCTGGTTTTAGACCCCATCATAGCACTGAGACTGCACTTGTGAAGGTGGTAAATGACCTTTTAATGGCGTCAGACCGAGGCTCTGCATCTGTCCTCGGGCTCCTAGACCTTAGTGCTGCTTTTGATACCATCGATCACCGCATTCTTTTGGAGAGATTGGAAACCCAAATTGGTCTACCAGGACAAGTTCTGGCCTGGTTTAGATCTTATCTGTCGGGAAGARATCAGTTTGTCTCTGTGAATGGTTTGTCCTCTGACAAATCAACTGTAAATGTTGGTGTTCCTCAAGGTTCCGTTTTAGGACCACTATTGTTTTCCCTATATATTTTACCTCTTGGGGATGTCATTCGAAAACATAATGTTAACTTTCACTGCTATGCGGATGACACACAGCTGTACATTTCAATGAAACATGGTGAAGCCCCATTGCCCTCGCTGGAAGCCTGTGTTTCAGACATAAGGAAGTGGATGGCTGCAAATGTTCTACTTTTAAACTCGGACAAAACAGAGATGCTTGTTCTAGGTCCCAAGAAACAAAGAGATCTTCTGTTGAATCTGAAAATGTATCTTGATGGTTGTACAGTCGTCTCAAATAAAACTGTGAAGGAACTCGGCGTTACTCTGGACCCTGATCTCTCTTTTGACGAACATATCAAGACTGTTTCAAGGACAGCTTTTTTCCATCTACGTAACATTGCAAAAATCAGAAACTTTCTGTTAAAAAATGTGGCAGAAAAATGAATCCATGCTTTTGTCACTTCTAGGTTAGACTACTGTAATGCTCTACTTTCCGGCTACCCGGATAAAGCAATAAATAAACTTCAGTTAGTGCTAAATACGGCTGCTAGAATCCTGACTAGAACCAAAAAATGTGATCATATTACTCCAGTGCTAGCCTCCCTACACTGGCTTCCTGTTAAGCAATGGCTGATTTCAAGGTTTTACTGCTAACCTACAAAGCATTACATGGGCTTGCTCCTACCTATCTTTCCGATTTGGTCCTGCCGTACATACCTCCACGTACGCTACGGTCACAAGATGCAGGCCTCCTAATTGTCCCWAAAATTTCTAAGCAAACAGCTGGAGGCAGGGCTTTCTCCTATAGAGCTCCATTTTTATGGAATGGTCTGCCTACCCATGTGAGAGACGCAGACTCGGTCTCAACCTTTAAGTCTTTATTGAAGACTCATCACTTCAGTAGGTCCTATGATTGAGTGTAGTCTGGCCCAGAAGTGTGAAGGTGAACGGAAAGGCACTGGAGCAACGAACCGCCCTTGCTGTCTTTGCCTGGCCAGTTCCCCTCTCTCCACTGGGATTCTCTGCCTCTAACCCTATTACAGGGGCTGAGTCACTGGCTTACTGGTGCTCTTCCATGCCGTCCCTAGGAGGGGTGCGTCACTTGAGTGGGTTGAGTCACTGACGTGGTCTTCCTGTCTGGGTTGGCCCCCCCTTGGGTTGTGCAGTGGCGGAGATCTTTGTGGGCTCTTTGTGGGCTATACTCGGCCTTGTCTCAGTATGGTAAGATGGTGGTTGAAGATATCCCTCTGTGCTTTGGCAAAGTGGGTGGGGTTATATCCTGCCTGTTTGGCCCTGTCCGGGGGTATCATCGGACGGGGCCACAGTGTCTTCTGACCCCTCCTGTCTCAGCCTCCAGTATTTATGCTGCAGTAGTTTATGTGTCGGGGGGCTAGGGTCAGTCTGTTATATCTGGAGTATTTATCCTGTCTTATCCGGTGACCTGTGTGAATTTAAGTATGCTCTCTCTAATTCTCTTTCTTTCTCTCTTTCTTTCTTTCTCTCTCTCGGAGGACCTGAGCCCTAGGACCATGCCTCAGGACTACCTGGCATGATGACTCCTTGTTGTCCCCAGTCCACCTGGCCGTGCTGCTGCTCTAGTTTCAACTGTTCTGCCTGTGGCTATGGAACCCTGATCTGTTCACTGTTATTACTATTATTTGACCATGCTGGTCATTTATGAACATTTGAACATATTGGCCATGTTCTGTTATAATCTCAACCCGGCACAGCCAGAAGAGGACTGGCCACCCCTCATAGCCTGGTTCCTCTTTAGGTTTCTTCCTAGGTTTGTTTTGGCCTTTCTAGGGAGTTCTTCCTAGCCACCGTGCTTCTACACCTGCATTGCTTCCTGTTTGGGGTTTTAGGCTTGGTTTCTGTACAGCACTTTGATATATCAGCTGATGTAAGAAGGGCTATATAAATACATTTGATTTGATATGAAAATAATTAATGATTAGAAATTATAAATAAAAACGTATCGGTGCTCATCGGCCATTGGACATAAACATTACACAACAAGTTGGAAATCGCAAATTCAACAATGAGTGGTTTGGAAGGAAGTGAGCACAAGGTGAGTCCAAAAATTTATTGTATGCTGCTGCAAAAATGAGGTAATATGCCAGGGAGATATGTATACTGTAGCTAAGAAAGTAATACTACAGTTAAAGTCGGAAGTTTACATACACCTTAGCCAAATACATTTAAACTCAGTTTTTCACAATTCCTGACATTTAATCCTGGTAAAAATTCCCTGTCTTAGGTCAGTTAGGATCACCACTTTATTTTAAGAATGTGAAATGTCAGAATAATAGTAGAGAGAATTATTTCTTTCAGGTTTTATTTCTTTCATCACATTCCCAGTGGGTCAGACGTTTACATACACTCAATTAGTATTTGGTAGCATTGCCATTAAATTGTTTAACTTGGGTCAAACGTTTCAGGTAGCCTTCCACAAGATTCACACAATAAGTTGGGTGAATTTTGGCCCATTCCCCCTGACAGAGCTGGTGTAACTGAGTCAGGTTTGTAGGCCTCCTTGCTCGCACATGCTTTTTCAGTTCTGCCCACAAATTTTCTATGGGATTGAGGTCAGGGCATTGTGATGGCCACTCCAATACCTTGACTTTATTGTACTTAAGCCATTTTGCCACAACTTTAGAAGTATGCTGCTTGGGGTCATTTTCCATTTGGAAGACCCGTTTGCAACCAAGCTTTATATTCCTGACTGATGTCTTAAGATGTTGCTTAAATATATGCACATGATTTTCCTTCCTCATGATGCCATRTATTTTATGAAGTGCACCAGTCCCTCCTGCAGCAAAGCACCCCCACAACATGATGCTGCCACCCCKGTGCTTCACGGTTGGGATGGTGTTCTTCGGCATGGAAGCCTCCCCCTTTTTCTTCCAAACATAACGATGGTCATTATGGCCAAACAGTTCTATTTCTGTTTCATCAGACCAGAGGACATTTCTCCAAAAAATACGATGTGCAGTTGCAAACCGTAGTCTGTCTTTTTCTGGCAGTTTTGGAGCAGTGGCTTCTTCCTTGCTGAGCGGCCACACAGGTTATGTCGATATAGGACTCGTTTTACTGTGGATATATATACTTTTGTACCTGTTTCCTACAGCATCTTCACAAGGTCTTTGCTGTTGTTCTGGGATTGATTTGCACTTTTTGCACCAAAGTACGTTCATCTCTATGAGACAGAACGCGTCTCCTTCCTGAGCGGTATGACGGCTGAGTGGTCCCATGGTGTTTATACTTGCGTACTATTGTTTGTACAGATGAACGTGGTACCTTCAGGCATTTGGAAGTTGCTCCCAAGGATGAACCAGACTTGTGGAGGTCTACAATTTTTTTCTTAGGTCTTTGCTGATTTCATTTGATTTTCCCATGATGTCAAGCAAAGAGSCACTGAGTTTGAAGGTAGGCCACATCCACAGGTACACCCCCAATTCACTCAAATGATATCAATTAGCCTATCAGAATCTTCTAAAGCCATGTCATCATTTTATGGAATTTTCCAAGCTGTTTAAAGGCACAGTCAACTTCGTGTATGTAAACTTCTGACCCACTGGAATTGTAATACAGTGAATTATAAGTGAAATAATCTGTCTGTAAACCATTGTTGGAAAAATTACTTGGGTCATGCACAAAGTAGATGTCCTAACCGACTTGCCAAAACTATAGCTTGTTAACAAGAAATGTGTGGAATGATTGAAAAACACATTTTAATGACTCCAACCTAAGTGTATGTAAACATCCGACTTCAACTGTAAGTTGTGTAGTAAGAAGTTAGTAGCCAATGTGCCTCATGCTAATAATTTGGTCCCTTTTCCCCTCTTTCGCCTACTGTTCTGACTTGGTGGTGCACATGCGCATGTAGCCTATAGCCTGTTGTAGAGAAATGTAATCATCGAATATTGTAAGAGATTTCAAATTAAATCAAACTTTATTTGTCACATGCGCCGAGTGTAGACCTTACCGTGAAATGCTTACTTACAAGCCCAACAGTGCATTACAAGAAGAGTTAAGAAAATATTTAACAAATAAACGAAAGTAAAAAATTATATAAAGTAACACAATAAAATAACAATAACGAGGCTATATACAGGTGGTACCGGTACCGAGTCAATGTGCGGGGGGTCAATGTAAATAGTCTGGTGGCCATTTGATTAATTGTTCAGCAGTCTTATGGCTTGGGGGGTAGAAGCTGTTAAGGAGCCTTTTGGTCCTAGACTTGGCGCTCCGGTACCACTTGCCGTGCGGTAGCAGAGAAAACAGTCTATGACTTGGGTGACTGGAGTCTCTAACAATTGTTTGGGCTTTCCTCTGACACCGCCTATTATATAGGTCCTGGATGGCAGGAAGCTTGGCCCCAGTGATGTACTGGGCCGTACGCACTACCCTCTGTAGTGCCTTACAGTCAGATGCCGAGCAGTTGCCATACCAAGCGGTGATGCAACCGGTCATGATGCTCTCGATGCTGCAGCTGTAAAACTTTTTGATGATCTGGGGACCCATGCCAAATTTTTCAGTCTCCTGGGGGGAAAGGTGTTGTCGTGCCCTGTTCACGACTGTCTTGGTGTGTTTAGACCATTGTAGTTCATTGGTGTGGACACGAAGGAACTTGAAACTCTCGACCCTCTCCACTACAGCCCCGTCAATGTTAATGGGGGCCTGTTCGGCCAGCCTTTTCCTGTAGTCCACAATCAGCTCCTTTGTCTTGCTCACATTGAGGGAGAGGTTGTTGTCCTGGCACKACACTGCCAGGTCTGTGACCTCCTTCCTATATACTCTCTCATCGTTGTCGGTGATCAGGCCTACCACTGTTGTGTCATCAGCAAACTTAWTGATGGTGTTGGAGTCGTGTTTGGCCCCGCAGTCGTAGGTGAACAGGGAGTACAGTAGGCGGCGAAGTACACACCCCTGAGGGGCCCCAGTGTTGAGGATCAGCATGGCGGACGTGTTGTTGCCTACCCTTAACACCTGGGGGAGGGCCGTCAGGAAGTTCAGGATCCAGTTGGAGAGGGAGGTGTTTAGTCCCAGGGTCCTTAGCTTAGTGATGAGCTTCGTGGGCACTATGGTGTTGAATGCTGATCTGTAGTCAATGAACAGCATTCTCACATAGGTGTTCCTTTTGTCCAGGTGGGAAAGGGCAGTGTGGAGTGTGATTGAGATTGCATCATCTGTGGATCTGTTGGGGTGGTATGTGAATTGGAGTTGGTCTAGGGTATCCGGGAGGATGCTGTTGATGTGAGCCATGACCAGNGTGTGATTGAGATTGCATCATCTGTGGATCTGTTGGGGTGGTATGTGAATTGGAGTTGGTCTAGGGTATCCGGGAGGATGCTGTTGATGTGAGCCATGACCAGTCTTTCAAAGCACTTCATGGCTACCGACGTGAGTGGTATGGGGCGGTAATCATTTAGGCAGGTTACCTCTGCTTCCTTGGGCACAGGGACTATGGTGGTCTGCTTGAAACATGCCGGTATTCCAGACTCTGTCAGAAAGAGGTTTAAAATGTCAGTGAAGACACTTGCCAGTTGGTTCGCGAATGCTTATATGGCGTATATGGCCCCGTTATTTATCCTATGGTTCTGACTTGGTGTACAGGGAGAATACTGTCAGAACGGCCCATGTTCTGAATTCTGTCGCTGTACATTTCAAAAGTGCTGAACAAATAGTTATATTGACAACGTCCGTCCTAGCTACCTTCCCTCATGCCAGAGTTTGTACATCTCAATTGTCAGTAGAAACCACATTGGTTTAAACAATTCAGCCATATCAGATATGTTTTTTAAAAAGGCAGCAAATGAGACTGAATGAACTGTTTTCTTTGCCAGACAAGGCTCCGCTGATAGCCAGGTATAGCAGTGGTAATGTGTTGGGACTGTTGTTAGGGACTCTGCTGTTCCGACAGCTTTATGTAGGCCCTAACAGTTTGTGGGCACCGTTTGTCACCGTTATAGTGCAATTAATGTATTGTTTAGTGTTGTGTTGTGTAGTGGCTTTGCTGGCATGCATTACATTTTATTTGTCCCAGCAAGATTTACATGCWAAAAATCGCCACTGAACATAAGTTATGTCAATTACTCGAATATGGCTTATTGTGAGCCATATAAATAGCTTCATTATGGGCAATGAAACATATTGTTTTTATTCAAATCAATTATAGCAGTAGCAAGCTTACTTCAGGTCCTCCTTCTCATCTTCGTGCTCTCCCTCTCAAACTGAACAGGTAGGCATAGTCCTCACACACAGATATTGCCTTTTTTGGCCAGGGCTCATAATTTCTGATAGCCTATCCATTGCAGTGTCTAATGCAGTGTAGCTTTGTTTTATATACACCATCTCAGCAGCGCAAAATATAAGGGAAGGAAGTACATTTTCTTAAAAATATAACTTTGCTCTGTGCTTTTCTGAGCATGCTCTTGGTATAGCCTAGACCTATAGCCTATAGTATAGGCTATGGATCATTTGATTGAGACCACACTAGGCTTACTTGATATTGCACGCCCAGCAGAGAATCATGGATGAGGGGCAGCATTGGGCACACATTGAGATTTAATAAGTAACTCATTCTCAAACACTGAGCAATATGACATTCAGGGCTCTATTTTCAGGTTGCGTTAAGGCTGCATTAGTGCCAAACGCCCGTTTGTTTGCAATTTCAACCTGTAAAGTCAGCACTCTGCTATTTTCAAACTGTTGCGCAAGGATGGGCAATTTACCTGTCTCAGCTCGCTTGCGCCCAGATAGGAAGGTTGGAAATATACTGAACAAAAATATAAACGCAGTATGCAACAATTTTAACAATTTGACTGAGTTACAGTTCATATAAGGAAATGAATTAATTGAAATAAATTAATTAGGCCCTAATCTATGGATTTCACATGATTGGGCAGGGGCGCTGTCATGGGTGAGCTTGGAAGGGCATAGGCTCACCCATTGGGGAGCCAGGCCCAGCCAATCAGAATTAGTTTATCCCCACGAAAGGCCTTTATTACAGACAGAAATACTCCTCAGTTTCATCAGCTGTCCAGATGGCTAGTCTCAGACAATCCCGCAGGTGAAGAAGATGGATGTGGAGGTCCTGGGCTGGCGTGACTACARGTGGCCTGCGGTTGTGAGGCCGGTTGGACGTACTGCTTATGGTAGAGAAATCAGCATTCAATTCTCTGGCAACAGCTCTGCTGGACGTTCCTGCAGTGTTGTGGCAGTGTGTTGTGTGACAAAACTGCACCTTTTAGAGTGGCCTTTTAAAGGCCCAGCACAAGGTGCACCTGTGTGATGATCATGCTGTTTAATCAGCTTCTTGATATGCCACACCTGTCAGGTGGATGGATTATCTTGGCAAATGAGAAATGCTCACTAACAGGGATGTAAACAAATTTGTGCACAAAATTTGAGAMAAATAAGCTTTTTGTGCATATGGAACATTTCTGGGATCTTTCATTTCAGCTCATGAAACATGGGACCAACACTTTACATGTTGCGTTTATATTTTTGTTAAGTATAATATAGCCTCAAGTAACGACAATTATTTATGTAACAGTGCCAGTAGCCTATGAGTTGTTTGCAAGAGGGACTCCCAACAAGAAGCTCCTCATTATGTATTCGTAATCGTCATTTACAAGGTTTTGGCTGCACTTCTCAAAACACTAACACAATAAACGTAATTCTACATTTCAAAGGGGGGTAAAAACGTGTGAGATTTGAACCGTTGCCACAATCTGTTCGACACACTACACAAAAAAACTATTTGAAAAGGACAGTCAAACAGTTGCTTTGATTATCATAATGTGGGGTTTGAGATTAGCGAGTAATATACTTGCGTTTATTTTTGTTGTTCAGTATATTTGAGGTGTGTCCTTAAAAACATTTTCCAATGTGCTAATTTCAGGCAGCGCTGGTAAGGGTATTTAAAACCAACCAAAAACTGGTTTTAGCGGTAACACGGTTGGTTATGGCATTAATTTTGACAGCGGTAACGCAGCCTAATCCAGCCATGACGCACACTAGCATACGCGCATGGAACAATAATATTGTGCTTTTGGAGCCTGTATACTTCGTATTTAGAAACATAAAAAAAAGGCATGTTTTTTCCCCATTTCGTTTTATTTGATTAAAAACCAAGCATAGCCTCCCCTCTTCCCAATGAAGGCTGTTTTCTTTTTGTCCTGCCAAATAAAATCAAGTATAGGCTATTCAAGACCATCGACAAAAGGGTTTGGCTCTTGAGACAGCTTGGAAATAAATCTTAATCACCGAAGCTTTATTAAAGATCAAGTTTTAGAGGAGCAAAACAGTGAGCTGACATTCCCTTTTTATCTACAGTATGTATTGTAGGCAGGCCTACACTATTTTAGCAATGCTTAAAATCTTCTGTGTTGTTTTAATATTAGATGCCCACAGGGAGAAATTATGGTGCCTGTAAATGTATTTAGACATAGCCTATTTAAAACAAGTTGTTGTTTTGTTTAGAATTTGATCCGAATTATTCACTCTTTTTGTAGGCCTTATCAATAATGAACGCTATCTTGCTTATTGACAAGGTTTGGCATGTTCATGCTCAGTTATAATGCAATTTACAATAGGTCTAGCCCCTATATCAGTGTGAATGCTATGTATATATTTCCACATTGAAGCCATGCAATTACTTAGAACAATGCTGAATGCYAACAAGTTCAAGTTAACATACAGTACCAGTCAAAACTTTGGACCCATTCCAGGATTTTTCTTTATTTTAACWATTTTCTACATTGTAGAATAATAGTGAACACATCAAAACTATGAAATAACACATATGGAATCATGTAGTAACCAAAAAAGTGTTAAACAAATCAAACTATATTTTATTTTTGAGATTGGGTTTGGCGCCCCCCTCGGGTTTGTGCTGTTGGGGAGATCTTCGTTGGCTATACTCAGCCTTGTCACAGGGTAGTAAATTGGTGGTTCGAAGATATCACTCTAGTGTTGTGGGGGCTGTGTGTTGGCAAAGTGGGTGGGGTTATATACTGCCTGGTTGGCCATGTCTGGGGGTATTGTTGGACGGGGCCACAGTGTCTCCCGACCCCTTCTGCCTCAGCCTCCAGTATTTATGCTGCAATAGTTTATGTATCGGGGGCTAGGGTCAATATGTTATGTCTGGAGTATTTCTCCTGTCTTATCCGGTGTCCTGTGTAAATTTAAGTATGCTCCCTCTAATTCTCTCTCTCTCCCTCTCCTCCCGGAGGACCTGAGCCCTGGGACCATGCCTCAGGACTACCTGGCCTGATGACTCCTTGCTGTCACCAGTCCACCTGGTCGTGCTGCTGCTCGAGTTTCAACTGTTCTGCCTGCGGCTATAGAACCCTGACCTGTTCACCATGCGTGCTACCTTGTCCCGGAACTGCTGTTTTCAACTCTCTCTCTCTCTACCGCACCTYTTGTCTCTAACTCTGAATGCTCAGCTATGAAAAGCCAAACGACATTTACTCCTGAGTTGCTGACCTGTTGCACTAGAGACCGCAGGAGCGGTAGAGATACTCTTAATGATCGGTTATTAAAAGCCAACTGACATTTACTCCTGAGGTGCTGACTTGCTGCACCCTCGACAACTACTGTGATTATTATTATTAATTGACCCTGCTGGTCATTTACATTTAAGTCATTTTAGCGACGCTCTTACCAGAGCGACTTACAAATGAAAAGTTCATACATATTCATCTGGTCCCCCCGTGGGGAATGAACCACACACCCTGGCGTTGCAAGCGCCATGCTCTACCAACTGAGCCACACGGGACCATCATCTATGAATGCTTGACATCTTGGCCATGCACTGTTATAATTCTCAACCCGACACAGCCAGAAGAGGACTGGCCACCCGTCATAGCCTGGTTCCTTAGGTTTCTTCCTAGGTTCTGCTTTTTCTAGGGAGTTTTTCCTAGCCACCGTGCTCTACATCTGCATTGCTTGCTGTTGGGGTTTTAGGCTGGGTTTCTGTATAACATTTGTGACATCAGCTGATGTAAAAAGGGCTTTATAAATACATTTGATTGATGAATTTGATTCTTCAAAGTAGCCACCCTTTGCCTTGATGACAGCTTTGCACACTCTTGGCATTCCACCGATCCCCTGTAGAAGTTTTAAATAAATGATGGACTGTAGTTTCTCTTTGCTTATTTGAGCTGTTCTTGCCATAATATGGACTTGGTCTTTTACCAAATAGGGCTATCTTCTGTAATATCACTCCTACCTTGTCACAACACAACTGATTGGCTCAAATGCATTAAGAAGTAAAGAAATTCCACAAATTAACCTTTAAGACATGAAGGTCAATGTAGAAKATTTTAAGAACTTTGAAAGTTTCTTCAAGTGTAGTCGCAAAAACCTTCAAGCGCTATGATGAAACTGGCTCTCATGAGGACTGCCACAGGAAAAGAATACCCAGAGTTACCTCTGCTGCAGAGTTACCAGCCTCAGAAATTGCAGCCCAAATAAATGCTTCACAGAGTGCAAGTAACAGACACATCTCAACATTGACTGTTCAGAGGAGACTGCGTGAACAGGCCTTCATGGTCAAATTGCTGCAAAGAAACCACTACTAAAGGACACCAATAAGAAGAGGAGACATGCTTGGGCAAAGAAACATGAGCAATGGATATTAGACCAGTGGAAATCTGTCCTTTGGTCTGATGAGTCCAAATTTGAGATTTTTGGTTCCAACAGCCATGTCTTTGTGAGACGCAAAGTAGGTGAACAGATGATCTCCGAATGTGTGGTTCCCACCTTGAAGCATGGACGAGGAGATGTGATGGTGTGGGGGTGCTTTGCTGGTGACACCGTCTGTGATTTATTTAGAATTCGAGTTACACTTAACCAGCATGGCTACCACAGCATTCTGCAGTGATACGCCATCCCATCTGGTTTGCGCTTAGTGGGACTATCATTTGTTTTTCAATAGGACAATGATRCAAAACCTCCAGGCTGTGTAAGGGCTATTTGACCAAGAAGAAGAGTGATGGAGTGCTGCATCAGATGACCTGGCGTCCACAATCACTCGGCTTCAACCCAATTGAGATGGTTTGGGATGAGTTGGACCGCAGAGTGAAGGAAATGTAGTCAATAAGTACTCAGCATATGTGGGAACTCCTTCAAGACTGTTGGAAAAGCATTACAGGTGAAGCTGGTTGAGAGAATGCCAAGAGTGTGCAAAGCTGTCATCGAGGCAAATGGTGGCTACTTTGAAGAATCTCAAATATAAAATATGTTTAGATTTTTTTTCAACACTTTTTACTACTTTATTCCATATGTGTTATTTCATAGTTTTGATGTCTTCACGATTATTCTACAATGTAGAAAATAGTAAAAATAAAGAAAAACCCTTGAATGAGTGGGTGTGTCCAAACTTTTGACTGGTACCATATTTAGCAAAGATGGGATGGATCTACATTTTGTTATTTTGTTTCTGTAAGGTCTTTAACAAACTATAACGGACCAACATTGGAATTGGGGTTGATTCCAAAACAATACATAAAATACCATAAATACACAATTTGAAGCAGGGATTGTCAACTAGATTCAGCTGTGGGATGATTTTTTTTGTGTGTGGATGGTCGGGGGGCTGGAACATAATTACGATCACATTTCTCTATTACGCGTGGGAATACTTGGGAACAGATTTCTCAAATTAAAATCACTTGGAGCTGATTTCCTGGTGTTTTTGGTCTATTATGTCAAATAAAATAAAATATATTTTTTTCAATTGCAAAGAGAACTTGGGGGGCCCGCGGGCAGCCAGTTGGAGAATCCTGACTTGAAGGAACAACATTTATAGTCACGGAGRACATTCTGATTAACCAGTGAGGAGCCAAGCCTCTACACACCCACAACTGGTTTATTCATCAATACCCGCCAGCACTGCGCAGATCATTTTTAATTGTGGAAATAGCAAAAATATTTCGAACACACCCCTGAACCTATAATGGTATGGCCAGCGCTTAGATTACCACAAACCAGGTTCATTAATTGATTGCAAATTACATGACCCTCCCCTGGACTAAATAAAAAAATATTAACCCTCCCCTTGTACACGATGTTCCCCCTGACTGAAATTGAAAAAGCATGACCCTCCCCCATTTTCCTCCGTGTGACAATGGTGTAAATTTCGACCACTCCCTTATTTGTTCAATGGCATCAGTGCTTCTTGGTACATAATTTTCAGGGGGAAAATGTGCGTGCATAGCGTGGGGGCGTGTTTAAGTTTTTTTTGCAGTGCGCAACGTCACTCGAATGCTACGCAGTGCTGAAACCGAACACAAGCGATCACTGATTAAAAAAAGGGGGAAACTACACACACACTCTTGATCACACTTTCACCCCTTCTATCCAGCACAGCAACGTGACAAAATCCCACAGAGACTGGTAAGATCTAAATATCTTTCGGCACTGTACTAAAGGAATGATCGGTATTTTTTTTATCAGGTAACTATTGTTAGGTTTTAGGTCGATGGGAATTGCTGACGGACAAGCTCGCTGAAGTCCCTCGGTGTTCACTGCTGAATGTGAATACATCACGTATGGCGCTCTGCGTAGAAAGCACTCAAAACCTACACGCGCCTCTTCACCCTGAACAGAAATATACTAGAATAAAGTATGTTTAAAAGGTTAGTTATGATCACAAATGAAAGGACTATCTTTGTTTTACTGGTTCGGGCCTTTCTGTCCTACGACGAGGGCCTACAGTGCTCGTCTTTCGATGAGCAGTGTACCGAAATAGTAGTGTTCTTATACAGTTTGGAAGAGGCACACACACCCCTTTTTTTATTTCAAAACTTACACTGAAATAAATAGTATTTTGACAAGATTGTGTACGCGATGTCCCCCCCCAAAAAAACACAAACCAACACGATCATTAATCTAAACTGTTCGTAGCACTATATGTCACTGTGTTTCGTGTGTAATTCTTGAAGATTTCATTGATAGTTTAGTAGCTATATATCCTTCGTTGTTTACTTGGCTGGTGAGCATGCACGTTGTGCTGCGTTGTTGCCGCCCGTCGCTGTGAGATCCTCTTCCTGAGCTATCATGGCAGCTGTGTTTAAAACCAAGGCGTTGCGGTGCATGCCATTGTGATTAAAAACACCCAGTTTCGTTATTAGGAGAACATGAGGTTATAGAGATTGAATGTTACTGTGAAATACAACTTTTACCTTTACATTTTTCTGGTGTTTTTCAGATTTTTGTGATCAGGGTCTCTCACTTTTCAGTGTTTGTATGTAATGTCTCCATTTCCTATTAAAATATTATATCTTAACCTAATGAATTCTACGAGTTATTGTAATTTATTTTTTTTATCGATTTTTGTTGATTTGACAATATAGCTGTTCTTGGGGTAWATTGTAGATTTTGTCTTCTACACTTCTCAATCATAAAATGTATTCTACCGTCTTTCAACAATTTACTTGACTTTTCTGCTTTTCTTTTCTTCCAACACATGCATGTACACACAGATACACCACACCTACACCAACAATGGAATTGGCAGTAGCCGAGGGGCTTAACTTCCAAAAAACAGGAGAAATGTTCCACAGGCCCACCCCTACTTTATTTGTCTCCAAGTCTCAACCAAATTCACCTTTTGTTTCACTGATGATTACACAACATGTTAGCAATGTATTCATGAAACACAGTACGTCACCTCCAGCAACCAACAACGGTATGGTTTCATATGTAGGCCTAGATTTTAGGAACTTGGAGGGCCTTAACAGTTTTTTTTAATAATACCTTCAGATATCATTATCTGGCAGGTAGCCTAGTGGTTAGAGTATTGGGCCAGTAACCGAAAGGCAGTTAACCCACTGTTCCACAGTAGGGCATCATTGCAAATATAAATTTGTTCTTAACTGTCTTGCCTAGTAAAATAAAGGTTACATTTTAATAAAATACAATTAATTTTTTTTTTTCGCTGACAGCAATAAACCTGTACCTTACCTGTCTAGTGTAATCTATAGTATCTATTGGGGTTTACTAACAAGGTCAACTTGATGCTGCTATCAAGTGATTACCTCTCGTTCTTTCTGTCCCTCTCACGAACAGAAGAGCTCACTGACTGTCACAGAGACGATACAGGAGACGACGAGAGAGTTTGTGAGAGAGACCCACCATGTCGGCACAGAGGAAGGGAGCGGCAGCAAAGCTGCGAAAATGTGCCTTCTGCAGGACGAACCGGGACAAGGAGTGTGGACAGCTGCTCGTGTCGGACAACCAGAAGGTGGCAGCCCACCATAAGTGCATGGTGAGAAGAACCCCCAGTCGGTGGTATAGCACTGACTACTGTATGCACTGGCCATCCATAAGGGTTTCTCAATGCCAACCAATTTAACTATCATATAAAACCGTATTTAAGTGTCACTCCACAATATGATAGTATTGATATCCATGTTACGGGTTAAAAAACAGATCATTGTGAACCACTTTTGAGGCACTGTAGGTGTAGCCGATGTGAAATGGCTAACTCGTTATCAGTGACGTCACTCGCTCTGAGACTTAAGTAGTTGTTTCCCTTGCTCTGCAAGGGACCCGGCTTTGTGGAGTGACTGGTTACGATGCTTTGTGGGTGTCAGTTGTCATTGTGTTCAGAGGGTCCCTGGTTTGAGCCCAGGATGGGGCAAGGAGAGGGATGTAAGCAACACTGTTACAAAAGCAATCATATAGGGCCGGGATGATACCAGTATCACGATACTCATTATTATCGTGGCAAGGAAACTAAACTCGAAGCGGATTGAACTTCTTTAGGAAAACCACCCTAATGTTGGAAACAAACATTGTTGTCATCCAGAGTTACATATATTTATTTTCTAAGCTACAGCACACAATATTTGACATACAGCTGGTTTTTATCAGGACGAAACACGAAACAGTATGGTCTGATTCGTGTTTTCATTTTTGTCATGGAAAAGATATTGCAATACTGGTATCATCCCGGCCCTACAATCATATCTATTTCTGTATTGCAGCTTATTATTCCGATTAGCGGGGAGTGTCCTTGTGTCTCAGTTGTGAATCCTTATTCTTCTTAGGGCTTTGACGGTCATGGAATTTTGGTTGGTGGTAATTGGCCAGGCCGCGGCCACCATAACACCCCCCCCCCCCCCCCCCKAAGACTCACATTTTCTCCTCTCCTGACAGCATGTGCTGCCATAGAAATAGAATGAATAGAACAGGCGTCCCCATTCAAGTCAATGATGGCATAATGGGTGGACTGGCAGCCATTGCGAGGAGCAAAACAGGAAGTACCAATCAGTAAGTGCTGTGATTACGAAACTGACATTTAAAAAAAATACATTCCATCGCATGAGCCACATCAGTTYACATAATTCGAATGAACATATTACATTACCATGAGCGTACCCATGAGTTTACCAGTCAAATTGCCAGGGTTAGCGGTTCCAAGCCTGTTCTATTAATGATATTTCTATGTGTGCTGCTGCTGCAGGGAGGGTGGTGTTGCCTAGGCAACCGAAGACTCATTTGCAACTACAACTTGCTTGTTTCAGCCAGGAGCAAAAAAGTTTCATCACATTACGAGTCCATGTCACCACTGAAACGGACTCGACTGCATGAATGCCCAGCCATCCCGTCTTCAGTCAGCTGTTACAAAACTATTTCAAAACGGTTATGACTTATTTTATTTGAAGTCTTCATCCATAACGTCAGTTACATGGTAGTAGTGCCAGCCCTAGTTTTGCTCCCTGAGAAGTAGAACATAGTTATTGCTTGTGTTGTCCATGTATTCTGTTGAATGATTTTGTCATTGCCCTGTGCAGCTTTTCTCCTCCGCGCTGGTTACATCTCACTCAGACTGCAACGAGAACATCGGGGGGTTTTCTGTCCAGGATGTGAGAAAGGAGATCAAGAGAGGGAATAAACTTGTGAGTCTCTATGGCAACATATTCCCACATGTCCTCACATTTGGAATGTGTTCTAGATGGCACCCTAATCCCTATTAGTGCACTACGGCAAGTCTGGTCAACTAGTGCACGATTTAGGGAATGGTGTGCCTTTTAGGACTCATACCACGGTGAGTTGCCAGGTTCAGCTAGTGAGATGGGAGGTCTTATTCTTCTCCTCCCCTTCAGATGTGTTGGTCCTGCCATCGGCCTGGTGCCACTGTTGGCTGTGATGTGAAGACATGCCGGCGGACGTATCACTACTACTGCGCAGTATGGGACAAGGCCCAGGTCAAAGAGAATCCCTCACAAGGGAGCTACCTGTAAGTGCCCTGTGTACATAACCTTATTAAAACATTTAGCTTGACGTTTCTGTTAAAAATGATCCTAATATTTCTGTCTTTGGATGTAGTGTGTATTGTCGCAAACACCGGGATGCCTCCCAGGATGCCAGTGAAGGTATCTAACTTCTCTTCTATGTGATGCTCAGCACACAAGGGATGGCTTTTCTTTTGACACTTTTAAAGTAGAACACGGGGATAACTCTATACTGTTGTTGAGGGTGAATTGCTGGTGTATTGATGTATCCAATTTTATATTTTTCAGATGAACAGGAACAAGGAGGTGTTGCCAATGACTCCGACTCCTCCCCTCCACGGAGTAGGGGGCGTGGGAGATTAGAGAAAGAGCGAATCAAAGTTGGATCCCGTGGCCAATCAGAGGACACACGCTCGACCTCCTCTCAAGGTGTAGATGATGAGAGCTCCTCGCATGTAAGACCACACACACACACACACACACACACACACACACACAAAACATTTGCCCTGAAAATGTATCCTGAGGTGTGTGTCTGTCTTTCAGAGGGACAGGTCCCCTCTGAGGGGCTCTGGGGACGGTGGCCAGCGCTGTGGCTTCTGCCACTCCGGAGAGGAGGAGAACGAGATGCGGGGCGTGCTACATGCAGATAATGCAAAAAAGGTTGCTGCACATTACAAGTGCATGGTAAGAATTATCTCATCACTTGTCAGTCTGTACTAAGCTGTAACAATCATTGTTCATCAGAAAAAAATGAATTTTCTGCTGAAGATGGTCTATATACTATTGCTTGTCCAAGCATTACTTTCTGGAAGATGCACAATCCATTTTAAAGGTATTTTCTGCTATACTCTGATTTGCCCTGTCTGTCATCTGACCTGGTCGTCACTCCTACCTGGCAGCTGTTCTCATCGGGAACCGTCCAACTCACTACCTCCTCACGGGCTGAATTTGGGAACTTTGACATCAAAACGGTCATCCAGGAAATCAAGAGGGGGAAGAGAATGGTGAGAACCTTGCAGATAGCACTGTAGTATGGTACTGCGAAGACGCAAGGGTTGCTCAGTGGGACAAGTAGCTTACTAGCAACTAATCATTTTATTTGCAGAGAATTTTAATGCATTTCTACTGAATATGGGGGAAGATCCTTGAAAGTTGCCAATGCTGTATCAGAGACCTGCTGTTGTATTACCAATCAGATTGATGTACCCATAGAGATCCTATTAAATAAGTATTATAGTTCTATGGATGTACCTTCCTTAGTTGAATCCACTGACTGTAAGTTGCTCTAGATAAGAGCATATGCTAAATTACAAAAATGTAACTGTATATTGATGGTCTCTTCCAGAAATGTACCCTGTGTACCCAGTTGGGAGCCACTATTGGCTGTGAGATCAAAGCCTGTGTGAAGACCTATCATTATCACTGCGGCCTGCAGGACAAGGCCAAGTACATAGAGAACATGGCTCGTGGCATCTACAAGTGAGAATCCCCTCTGCTTTCTCATTTTCAGGTGTCAAGTCCTCACCTATGGATAGTTTTCTTCTGGTTCATAAAATACACACTTAGTTTGCTGTTGGTGATTAATTACATTGCAACTACTTAAATATAGTATAATTTATTTGCTCCTGACAGACCTCAATAATAATCCTCAAGTTAATATTCCTGTCCTGTCTGTAACGATATATAACTGTCGTAAAGATATGTTGACATTACATTATTGTCTCTTCTCCAGGCTGTACTGTAAGAATCACAGTGGGAATGAGGAGCGGGATGAGGAGGATGAGGAGAGGGAGAGTCGCAACAGAGAGAGGGCGGCCATTGATCACGGGGGAACACTGCCTCTGCCTCCGCCACAAATCAATGGCAACTAGGTATGGCACTGTCACACCTGCCTGGATCAAATGGTGATGAATAAGTACCAATAGGCCAGCAGCTGTCAAGTATTTGGTATATGGCTGATGTCAATGTACTCCCTTCACAGGTGATGGTTAAGGATTGCAGGATAAGAAGAGGGGATATCCAAGATGGAGCAAAGATATTTTTCTATTGCGTTCTCCCGAAGTAGGGGGTCACTGCCAGCCCCCTCATTCACCATTTCAGTTTCTTCAAACATCAGACACACACCCCTGCCAGATGTGAACATGTCAGCCCCTGGCTTCTTCACAAACCTCTTTCAWATTGTTAAGTTTCATGGATGAGAAATGGCACGGACGGACTGGAGTACAAAGAGCAAAACACTGCTGCTGGGTGAAAGACGAAGCATGAGAGTTGTGGTCTCCCTGTAATACATGTTGTATTGCTCTTAAAGAAGACATGACTCAACAAAGTTATAAACATTCATTGTATCTTGCTTCCCATGTGCCCCACAGCATTCCATAGTCCTATACAAACAATATTCTTCTTCCTCTAGCTCTTCTTCAAGGAGGCTGCCTTGTAATATTGTAGATTTTTTTCACCAGTCTCTTCCTAATCATGGAATTTGATTTACTTTGTTGTAGCTGTAATCTTCTCTCAAGAAATTCCTTTTTTTACTTCTCTAAAAAAAAGTGTATTGTTTGACAACTATCATAATCATGAATACTATTGAATATTTGTGGCTTTCTTTATAGTCAATCAGGATTAAAGTTAATCTGCTAGCATGCAGCACTTTAGATTGTTTATTCATGTTCTGTATTGCTCCAACATGCCCATGCAGACTTCTTTATAAGGAAAGAATATTGACTTAAGTTTTTGTGCTATTCTCATTTTCTCAGCATCCACAATTGTATTCGTGAAGGGTTACAATTACAGGCTACAATATACATTTTGTATTACACTTATTATACTGCTGACATGTTTTTGTCCAACATAAGAAACCAAGAAAAAAACATTTTGATGTTGTCCAGCAGGTGGCAGTATTCCCTTTTATGATTTGAATATTGTACCAGGCATGTTATTTCGAAAGCTTCCAAATATGATTTTTTTTAACTTTTAAACTGCCAGATCAATATAAGATGCCTCACAAATAGTGGTTGTTGATGGACGCTTTGGGATTGGAGGAGTTTTGTTATGGTCAGATAATAGGGTGAAGAATGTCACAGATACCTGGATGTTGACCAGAGCAAGAAGGCSCTTCCGCACTACCCCAGTCAACAACAACGTCTTCTGGGTTCAACTGGCTAGATGTCTAAATGGTAGTCTGTGTTTAGTTAAACCTTGATCTCTATCCAGGCTATATATCGTTTGAAGTAAGTTTATTGTTGGCAATAAAAACGGAATACAGTCCGCTGCACAGAAAAGCAGGTTGAAAATGTATTATTGTTTTGGAGCATTTCTATTTAAAACGGTACTGTTGATTTAGAATGGGCATGTTGATCAACAACATATTGATCAATTGGGTAGCTAGAATGCTACATTACAGGTGCATGGTTTGAAGAAACTGCTTGGTAATTGACGTTGCCATTTTCCATATTCATAGTGAGGGGAATATCATGCAGTGCCCCGCATTGCGTTTAGTCTACATGATTTTATGGCGATGACAGATTCTATCCAAAATGGGCGGTACATCAGGTTTTCCCCTCATTTGATTCGTTATTCAGTCCTACAACCAGCTCCGCACGTCCTGCAGTGGTTTTGCGGAAGATCTACTGTACGTAGGTTGCTAGGTGGTCTGCTGTTAAAGAGGTGAAACTCATTTTAGGTGAGAGAGTCTAGCAAAAACAAGAATTTTGTCGGAGAAAAAGCGGGTCGTGATCTAAACGACGAAACGGACATGGCGTCAAGCAGCCCCTGTGTTGTGGTAAGTCTTGCAATGCTGATTCAAATGGGTGTTCATATTGCGAACTCAGCATGACTGCTATTTCGAGTCAAAGAGGAATGGGTCGTAACTAGTTTTGTTTTACGGAAATACGCGCCATTCGCCCCTGTAAATGTACATTTTCCGAATTATTACGATGTCCTTTATGTGTTCATTTTTAATGCTTCAAACGTGTCATCGCACGCTCACTTTAAAAATCACTCATGTCATCTCAACAACAAAAATAGCTGTCTAGCTACATAACTAAACGCGGCCTGGGGCGTCGCACGCGTGCTAACACGCATGGCACATGTTATACCTGTTATACCATACCACTAATCTTGATTCATACAGTAGGACGAATATACAGATACATATTCAATTGACCAATAATAGCGCTAGAGTAGTTTTCTTTCAAATACGAACAAAATGCAAGTTATATCTAACTTCGAAACGAATATATATGCAGGCCATATGGGGCGGGATATTGCTTGTCTCTCCAACCAATAWTTTTTTTTTGGTTCAGTCCTGTCACCCAGAGTAGTTTATTTTTGGAAAACGACAGCCTACAGGCTTTTGGGGATTACTGCTGTACTGCAACCAGCATGATATCCTCATTTCACTGGTATGCATTTTATCATTATATTTCTCCATATATTTACAGAAGTACAAGAAGATGTAAATTGCAGAAGAACACATTTTGCTTTTGTAGCCATTTCCAACAGAATAACACATTTTATTGCCTATGTCAGTATAGCATTTCTTTTTGCTATCAAACTTGCCCTGTCTGTCGTCTGGGAGTCACATGCTGGCAGTTGCTTATCGATTGATGACACAGACAACATGCTGAATGCAGCAGGTTTTGCAGACATGGCTTGGAGAGTCAGTCAGTCTGTAGGGACTGGAGAAACTACAGTGTTACATTCACCCCTACTGCTGATAAGTGGGCCCTTGTTTAAAAGAGATAGGTAAGAGAGGGCCACTGTGGGGAGGAATGCCTCACTCCATCTTTAGATAGGAATTATTGTATCATAACACACATTGCTTTCACAACGGTTACAAAGTACATTTCTCTACACTAGTACAAGCTTACATTCAGGTCAACTTATGATTCATAGCTTGGTTGTTATGTCGTCTTTTGGAGGGCTCTTTTTGGTTTAATAATAACTCGATTGCACATTTGTGATTATGGTGCTACATAGTAAGACCTGATGTGATGTGCTGTTGGTAGAGCTATAAGATAGTTTGAGGGAACTGTTCCCCTGTTCTCCCACCAGCTGAACCCAGTACAGCAGCACCTGTAGTAGACAGCAGGTGGGAGGAAGACTGCTGTAGGATCTGTAGTCCCCAGACAACTGCCTAGTACCTGCATGGCTCACTATCAGTCCTTATTTCTCTGCACGTGAACTTCATCTGTTCTGAGCCAAATCGCATGAGTACATAGGAATATATTTCAGTTGGACTGGCATGGGAAGGAGAACACACAGTTGTCCCAGGTCAGAAAATGTGAGGACATGTCTCATAGGATTATCCACAGTGCATGTAGCTTAGGCCTACATGTAACTACATTGTTATAATAAGTAACCCTTTTATGTCGTCTTACAGAGTGTGTAAATGTCAGCCAGGGGCCAGGGCAGGCGAGAGACCCGTGATCACACCCCAATCCCTGGGCACCTCTGGGCCTGGTCTGGTGGCCACTCTGCTGTCACATGACTCTGATGAAGCTCTCTGTGCATCCCAAATGGCACCCTATTCCATATAAAAGTACTGCACTATATAGGGAAAGGGTGCCATTTGGGACACACATCCCGCTCTCTGGATTCAAGTGCAGGGCTGTTGACCCCTCAGTAGGAAATTAGATTTGAAAACATATGGGGTATATCGCTTCCAGGATTAGTATGGCATCTCTGAAAAGAGGCAGTGTTTATATAAATTGAGAGACTTCTTCGCAGAGTAATCTTGTATTAGTTCAAAGTCGATGCCAGGGACGAACAGTGGAGTCTTTAATAGAAGCTGGGGGGTGCGTTAGATGACTGCATGATTGGAGTGGACTGATTCCTCTTTCCTAGAATTGGGGCTGGCAATGTGTGTTTTGCTCTCACCTGCCTCGGTCAGTATTGAGTGGAGGCTGCAGCTGCGGCAGCAAGTGTGGGTGTGATTTGCTCTGCCAGAAGTCAGTTGCACCAGTGATACCAGCCAGAGGGGAGGGTGCGTTGTGATAGTTGTAAAGTGAACAACCTTTAGTGTCTTCACCTCTATTCCCACTGCCCTACTTCTCTCTGTGTCCCGTTTAGATAACGCCCCTGTGATTTCTTTAACCCTTTCCCTGCTGCGTCATAGCAGTTCCACATCACAGGCACGGCATTGATCAGGTAGATTGTCAGCATGTGATCTGTGTTCCAGATCAGCGATGATGAGCAGGGATATGATCTGGACCTCTTCTGCATCCCAAAGCACTATGCTGATGACCTGGACCGGGTCTACATCCCACATGGACTCATCCTTGACAGGTGGGTTGTTACTGGCAGTGTGGTCTTAATAATTTATCCTCTACAGGATCGGTGGGTCCCCCGCGGGACGGTTGAGCTAATGTGATTTAACATGAGGTTGTCAGTAACAAGAACATTTCCCAGGACATGGACATATCTGATATTGACAGAAAGCTTAAATTCTTGTTAATCTAACTGCACAATACCATGCTATTGTTTGAGGAGAGTGCACAGTTATAAACTTGAAAATGTATTTATAAACCAATTAGGTACATTTGGGCAGTCTTGAGGCAAAATTTTGAACATAAATGCAATGGTTCATTGAATCAGTCTAAAACTGTGCACATACACTGCTGCCACCTAGTGGCCAAAATCTAAATTGTGCCTTTGGCTGGAATAATACATTATGGCCTTAATCTTGCATTTCAAAGATGATGGTTGTTAGGTTCTTATTTTTCAGAGTAAATAACCCACGGGCACTAGAGAAGCTTTAACTTTAAGCTCTAACTAAAGAGGGTAACAGGAWTCCTAACATTTATTACTCTCTTAAGAGAATCTGTCCCCACCTCCTGACCTCAACCCCTCTTTCATCTAATACACAGATGTCCATCTGTCTTTCCTCAGAGACATAAAACCCAGTCTCTTTCATTTCCTATCATTGATTTACTATCTCAATGATCAAAGTTTAGCCYATTCCAACAGTCCTTCCTCTTGAACAATAGCGACCTAATGTTCACTTTACATAAACTTGGAAAGTACTTAAATGGATAAACAATAATAAAACATGAATAGAAAATAACTAACAAATGATTATAAAACATGAATTAAACAAACAAACAAATGAACAAACATTCACCGCAAGGTGTACAAATTCAGAGACTTATGGCCTCTGAACTATGATCACACAACAAAATGCCATTCCAGCTGAATCTGCGGTCTCCTTCAATGGCAGAGGGAGCAGCTTTTAGTTTCTCCACTTTCCCCTTCTGTTCCTAAGAGAGTGATAGCACAAGACTTGGAATGCAACAAAAAAAAACATAAAACATAACAGTATTAACAATGTGATAAGCTATGCATATTTATATATGCATGAAAACCAAAGTCTGAAACCATGACAATTCCCACTCTCTTCACCTGACTCTATGCCTCCAGGATAATTTCCTGCTGGGTTCCACAAAAATGAAACCTCTAAAAGCTTCCTCATGCTTTCACCCAGTCTTCCCCTTTAGGCCCCAGGTTCCGAGAGGTGTTCCCAAGTCATGTCATTTTCACTTTGTTCCCCATCTTCTCCATTTCACCTGATAGGCACCAACACCTGATATGCAAGTGTCTATCCCTAATCCACGTTCCATCCTCTTGAGGTATCTCAGCACTGTATCTGCTTTCACATCAATGCCTTCAACATTTTGTTCACAGTACCCCTCTATCCTCTATCATATGYTGTATTAACCCGTAAAGCAGCTAAACCCCAATCCAACTATGATGTTTATAGTAGTTCCCAGACCCAACCCATCTATGTCTTACAATGGAATCTAGTCTCTCGCTCCGCTTCCTGTGTCATGGTGTCTTCACTCACCCATTATGCAGTTGGACCTCACTTCACGTGAAAACTATGCACCCCCCAAGGAGAGACATGACGATCTTAACCACAGCAGGTACTGTACGGAGTAGTGTCTCTCAAACCAATGCTGTTCCAACACCCCCGCCTGGTGTCTCTTGATGTACACTCAATCTCCAGAATTCAGCCCGTGTCCTTGGTTATATCTTGGTTCCACCTGAGGATATGCACACTGCAACACATGGGTTATTTCCTGACAACATCATTTGTGATATTTGAATAATCACATCCCCTGTCCTCCCATTGGTCCCCCAGTTACCAGTAACCAATCCATGTGACATGAGTCGTCATAAACTGATATCCCAACAATGCTACTAAAGTAACCATTGCTACTTCCAACATGGCCATGACTATAGTCTCACAATATCCCTCATTTGCGCAGTAGTCCCATTACATGCTATCAATATAGCATTCTACGCTTCTACTACTGCTCCTGTTACTGTCCCTACAGCGACTGCTGTGAGAATAGCTATTGCTCGGAATTTGTCTCCTGCTCTCCTATTGTCTTCGTGTTTTACTGATCAGTCTAGGACTGAACCTTTCAGATACCCCCTACCTGTTTCCCAGTTTATCCCTTGGTCTCTAGCCACCAACATCTCCAATGACCTCCTGTATTCTGCTACAGTTGGTACGTGCGGATAATACATCCCTGTGCTCAAGTTAGGTACACATCGCTCATCCCAAGGCCGATCTACCCCCCACCCGTTTGTAAACACCTTTGTTAACATGTAGACTTTGGGCCCCAACAGTTGATAAGCAGCCACCTTCTGACACTTACCATTTACCGTGGTTCGGTCCCAATCTACTGGGAGGTATGTCAAATGTTTACTATCTGTCAGAAATGGGGGAGAGATTAGTGGCTTTGGAAGAGTATCCAACCGTACAAAAACTCTGAGTCACATGTCTCTTAATCACACTCTGCAGGAGATGTGATTATCACAGCAAACTTTCCTTCTGGCGATGTGGCCTCCTGTATACAGGGATCGGTTGCTATTCTTTTAAGTGTTATGCCTTCTGTGACAAACTCATTACTGAAAGTTGACAACAGTGTCTGAAATAACAACACTATCTCTGCTACTTTCACCATTATCTGTGTAACGTTCAATTAAATCCCCATATTGTGTACAGTTAGCTGCTCTCCTTCTATGAGCTATCTCCTGTAACAATATTCGGTCTCTGGGAATGATACTCCTATATCATTACATCTAACCCATAACACACTATGCTCCTAATGCATTTTCTACATTTTACAAACCTACTAACACATTCTCAAATCAGTTAGTCAATTTACATCATTCCCTTCTCTGGAACAATGAACACCCTCATGTTCCACGAAACCTAAAAACATATTGACTTGAAAAGAAAAAGAGAAACAAAGTACATGTTTAATAACTCAGCACCACTCATTGATGCGATGTAACATAAAAAAAACTCRTAATACAGAGCATTAATGAGTTCGTCCCAAGCTATCATCCAGTCAGTCTCCCAAACAAACCACCTCCCCTCAGGATGACACTTGGAGATAAGTTTCTGGAGACTCTCTCGGCCACATAAATGTTTGCAGCGCCCTCCACCCCTCATCGTGCTTTAGCAATTCTCTCTCGCTGTATCCCAATCACAATTAAAACATTTTATAAATTATCCAAACCGAATTTAGAATGACTGACCTCAGTTCTTACTTTGAGTCTAGTGCTCAAATTCCAGTTTGCCAACTTAGCACAGATCATCCCTGTTAAAACACACATTTATAAACAACCTTTTATTGCCGGTCATAACTCTTCTCATTACAGCCCCCCTTTTCCCTGTTTTCCTGTCAAGAGTGGCCTGGTAAAGAACGATCAGTATCTCAATGCATTTTCAGTTTAAATAGTTAGCAGGGCGTATACCACCACCCCACTTCCCCCCTGTACTTCACCCGGCACTTATCATTCTAGCGTGTCTTCTTCAGATATCGTTTACAGTTAATTTTCCCAAAGGCACATGTAACTTTTGCCTGTCACACTTCATGGCCCTTGATAATGTCCCGATTTTAATATCCAAGTAGATACTTCCGTTTCTCCCACCTGAGCTTGTTCTTTCTCTCCACACGCGCTCTCAGCACCCCAGCCCTGGTTTTGGTTCGGACTCAGATAGGAGTGGTAAAAGTCAGTGTCTCTCAGCACCCCGGCCCTGGTTTTGGTTCGGACTCAGATAGGAGTGGTAAAAGTCACTGTCTCTTATAGCACGCCTTCATCGCTCTTTCTTCAGCCGGTTAGGGAGGGTTTTGAGCTTCACACACTGTCTATGGTCAAATTATTTCTACCATGCATTGAAACACGATCTGACGTCACCCTCCATGATAACTGTTGTTATGATCTGTGCTTTTTTGAGGTTAAGTTCATTACATTTCTGTTTTAGGAAACTAGACAAACATTGACTCTCTGACGAATTATGACATTAACCTTTTCTTAATAACATCTCTACGACAAATATCAAAAAGCATAACATAATGTTACGACCGGTCGTTACACAATGGACTTATATAATTAAACTCAGGCTCTCCAGGTCCGTATCCCCTAATTAGTTCAGCCAACGATTCTCATCTCCCCAAGATGTCAAAATGAGTGGAAACAGATATAGGAACTAGCCTACCTTGTTTGTTGTGCCGGCTCCTGTGCCACTGATCTGGTCTCTTTGGGTTGACTACAAATCGTGGTGAACTTGCTCGCAGCGCCATCTGTTAGGTTCTTATTTTTCCGAGTAAATAACCCACGGGCACTAGAGAAGCTTTAACTAAGTTTAATTCTATCCCAAAGGTTCTGTACAGCTGTAATCAGAATGCAAAACATTTCTCACATCACAGTTATATACATCCCACTTAAGACACTCCCCTTTCTCTCCAATCCTTACATTTTATGGCTCTACAGGAAGCTAATAAAGAGGGTAACAGGATTCCTAACATTTATTACTCTCTTAAGAGAATCTGTCCCCACCTCCTGACCTCAACCCCTCTTTCATCTAATACACAGATGTCCATCTGTCTTTCCTCAGAGACATAAAACCCAGTCTCTTTCATTTCCTATCATTCATTTACTATCTCAATGATCAAAGTTTAGCGGATTCCAACATGGTACAAAAAGAATACAAAAAAAACGCATGTTTTTTTCTTTGTATTATCTTTTACCAGATCAAATGTGTTATATTCTCCTACATTAATTTCACATTTCCACAAACTTCAAAGTGTTTCCTTTCAAATYGTATCAAGAATATGCATATCCTTGCTTCAGGTCCTGAGCTACAGGCCGTTAGATTTGGGTATGTCATTTTAGTCGAAATTGGAAACAAAGGGTCAGATCCATAGATGTTGCTATGAAAGAACATGTCAACTAAGCTTCAATTGCAATACATATTCAAGCTGGCCCTTTTTGAATTATTTTTACATTTTTGCCTATGTTAGTTATTTTACTACTATGTTAGTTATTTTACTACTATGTTAGTTATTTTACTCATTCAGCCTATGTTACTTGTTTACACAATGATTTAGAGTTGAGCATGTTCTCTTCCTTTACTGAACTTGTCACTGGATAGCCACAAACTCTTTTATAATCAAATCAATTAACTGATCACATCCACGTGAGGCTGGCAGTTCAGTTTAGTTACGAAGGGGTTCTTCGGCTGTCCCCATAGGATAACTCTTTTTGGTTCCAGGCAGAACTCTTCTAGGTTTCATGTAGAACCCTCTGTGTAAAGGGTTCTACCTGGAACCTAAAATGGTTCTTCCATTGAGACAGTCGAAGAACCCTTATAGGTTCTAGATAGCACCTTTTTTTCTAAGAGTGTAGCCCCTTATTTAAACAGACATAGGAAACAGGAACCAGTGCCGACTGACCACCCTCTCTCTCCCTGTCTACAGGACAGAGAGGCTAGCCAGGGAGATTATGAAGGACATGGGGGGGCACCATATCGTGGCCCTCTGCGTGCTCAAGGGGGGTTACAAGTTCTTTGCAGACCTGTTGGACTACATCAAGGCCCTAAACCGTAACAGCGACCGCTCCATTCCTATGACAGTGGACTTCATCCGCCTCAAGAGCTATTGCGTAAGGCTCACTCTTCGCTCTGTTCTTCAAATTTGTGTCCAAAATGGCACCATATTCCCTTTTAAGTGCATGCCCTGCAGGGGCCCTGGTCAAAAGTAGTCACAAGTAGTGCACTATAAAGGGAATAGGAGCCATTTGGAAGGTAGTTCATGAGTTATTACTATTTTATTATAGATGTTAGAAGTATTTAGCGTTTATGTTATTGTTATTTAATTTATTTATTACAGGCATTGCCAAAAACGGCATAATGGAAAGAATATAATATTTTATTCAGTCCATTGGTTTCACAGTTACACCTAAGCTTTCATTTGACCTTTGAGCCAAATGTCAACATGCACTACCTTAAACTTGTTTTGACTGGCAATCCCCTAGGCTCGTATCCACAATAAATGCTTACTTGGTAAATACTAAGACTGGCTGTTATTAGTACTACATTTCCATTATTTCCATCTGTATTTGTACCCACACACACACACACACACACTCAGCTGCTTGATATAATACATTAAGAAGCAGCTCTAGCAGCTCTTTGTTTATGGATTCTTACTGCTAGACACTAGAGATGTCAATAACAGCAGACCTGTCCTGACAAAGTCCCCTATCCCTGTTCACCTGTTTATTACATGTCTACACAGAATGACCAATCTACAGGTGAAATCAAAGTCATTGGAGGGGATGACCTGTCTACGCTGACAGGGAAGGTAAAGAAATCTTTTCAACTGACCTTTTCTATAGATATGTCTGTCAAACATTCCTCAGTTATTTAGTTTGAACTTTCTTAAAGGGAAACTTTGGAGGAGCAACTATAAGCATAGAAAGTGAAAAATAAGGCCACGTGTAAAAATAAATATATACAGTGGGGAGAACAAGTATTTGATTGACCATCATCTTGAACTTCTTCTATTTTCTTCTATCTTCTAATAATTGCGCCAACAGTTGTTGCCTTCTCACCAAGCTGCTTGCCTATTGTCCTGTAGCCCATCCCAGCCTTGTGCAGGTCTACAATTTTATCCCTGATGTCCTTACACAGCTCTCTGGTCTTGGCCATTGTGGAGAGGTTGGAGTCTGTTTGATTGAGTGTGTGGACAGGTGTCTTTTATACAGGTAACGAGTTCAAACAGGTGCAGTTAATACAGGTAATGAGTGGAGAACAGGAGGGRTTCTTAAAGAAAAACTAACAGGTCTGTGAGAGCRGGAATTCTTACTGGTTGGTAGGTGATCAAATACTTATGTCATGCAATAAAATGCWAATTAATTACTTAAAAATCATACAATGTGATTTTCTGGATTTTTGTTTTAGATTCCGTCTCTCACAGTTGAAGTGTACCTATGATAAAAATTACAGACCTCTACATGCTTTTTAAGTAGGAAAATCTGCAAAATCGGCAGTGTATCAAATACTTGTTCTCCCCACTGTATATGTATATTTTTTTACTTTGACATAAAAGTTTTGAAGGGGTTCTCATGCAGTCTAAAGTACAAGAGGGTATAACTATAATGGCTGCAGGGTTCACCAGGATACATCCAAGGTCACATTTCTAAATGGGTTCTGGAGTAACTTTTATATTTGATAAAGGCTAACAGTTACACTCTGTCATCTCTGCCTCTTGTTTTTACACAGAATGTCCTGATTGTGGAGGTATGTTATGACTACTTCTATCTCATTGTTAAGTTAAACCTTTTGCTATGTCAGTATTATAGACATTTGGCAGCGACACTCACTGTTGTGTCATTTTTAGGACATTATTGACACAGGAAAGACCATGAAGACCTTGCTGCAACTTCTCAAACAGTACAACCCAAAAATGGTCAAAGTTGCAAGGTAAAGTAATCCCCAAGTCTCTATCTTACATTGCAGTGTTATAAAAAGTTAAATATTTGTCAATACATCTTTGATGTAAATGTAGAATCAAGCAAAGGCACCGTACAGTGCAACTTACTTCTGCTTACAGAGAAGTTATATGGAAACCTCCAACTGTCATGTTTTCCTTTGTATTTTAATTCTCTAACACCATTAGTCACATGACCAACTTCCTGGTTTGTGCTTTCAGTTTGTTGGTGAAGAGGACACCAAGGAGTGTTGGCTACACACCAGACTGTGAGTTCACTTCAACACTGCTAAATGGCTTTCAGTGAATCATCTTAATCAATAGTCTGAGGCATTGTGCTGTCACACATACATTAACTATAATGAAGACCGATACAGGGCATCCAGAAAGTATTCAGACCCCTTTTTTCACATTTTGTTACGTTACAGCCTTGTTTTAAAAAGGATTAAATAAAAACATTTCCTCAACCTACACACAATACCCCTTAATGACAAAGTGAAAACAGGTTTTTAGAAATGATCCTTTCCTATGATACTAGAAATTGAGCTCAGGTGCACCCTGTTTCCATTGATCAGCCTTACGATGGTTCTACTACTTGATTGGAATCCACCTGTGGTAAATTCTATTGATTGGACATGATTTGGAAAGGTACACAGCTGTCTATATAAGGTCCCACAGTTGACGGTGCATGTCAGCAAAAACCAAGCAATGAGGTCGAAGGAATTGTCTGAAGAGCTCTGAGACAGGATTGTGTCGGGGCACAGATCTGAGGAAGGGTACCAACATTTCTGCTGCATTGAAGGTCCCCAAGAACACAGTGGCCTCCATCATTCTTAAATGGAAGAAGTTTGGAACCACCAAGACTCTTCCTAGAGCTGGCCGCCCGGCCAAACTGAACAATCGCGGGAGAAGCGCCTTGGTCAGAAAGGTGACCAAGAACCCGATGGTCACTCTGACAGAGCTCCAGAGCTCCTCTGTGGACATCAGAGAACCTCCCAGAAGGACAACCATCTCTGTAGCACTTCACCAATCAGGCCTTTTTGGTAGAGGGGCCAGCCAAAGGAGTTTGCCAAAAGGCATCTAAAGGACTCTCAGACCATGAGAAACTAAATTCTCTGGTCTGATGAAACCAAGATTGAACTATTTGGCCTGATTGCCAAACGTCACATCTGGAGGAAACCTGACACCATCCCTACGGTGAAGCTTTAGTGGTGGCAGCATCATGCTGTGGGGATGTTTTTCAGTGGCAGGGACTGGGAGACTAGTCAGGATCGAGGGAAATATGAACAGAGCAAAGTACAGCGAGATCCTTGATGAAAACCTGCTCCAGATGGCTCAGGACCTCAGACTGGGGCTGAAGATTTACCATCCAACAGGACAACAACCCTAGGCACACAGCCAACACAACGCAGGATGGGCTTTGGGACAAGTCTCTGAATGTCCTTGAGTGGTCCAGCCAGAGCCCGAACTTGAACCCGATCGAACATCTCTGGAGTGACCTGAAAATAGCTGTGCAGCGACGCTCCCTATCCAACCTGACAGAGCTTGAGAGGATCTGCAGAAAAGAATGGGAGAAACTCCCCAAATACAGGTGTGCCAAGCTTGTAGCGTCATACCCAAGAAGACTCGAGGCTGTAATCACTGCCAAAGGTGCTTCAACAAAGTACTGAGTAAATGTGATATTTCTGTTTTATTTTTTAAATAAATTTGCTAAAATTACCAAAAACCTGTTTTTGCTTTGTGTGTAGATTTGAGGGTAAAAACAATTGAATCAATTTTAGAATAAGGCTGTAACATAAAATGTAGAAAAAGTCAAGGAGTTTGAATACTTTCCGAAAGCACTGTATCTAACCATCTGATTAAATAGAGGTTCTAGGCCCATTTAAGGGAAATAGTCTGAGACACATGTTTTAAAAAAAATAAAGAGCCAAGTTTATTAAAGGAGTAGGGTGTAAAGTCAAACGACATACTCCAGGTGGCAGAATGCACCCTTTCAGTTTGTTTACCAACTCAGAGAAGTAGAACTACTTGGAAGCCTGTGCACTCAAGACACCATAAATGGGACAGAAACAACATTGCAATTACTATACAACTCTATGCTCTTTACTAAAAAACACTAAAGGGTGCTTTTTATACCTTTCACATGTTCAACACCAATTAGGGTCCCCTGAGAAACATGGACGAAAACTATGGTTCCACCCTGTCACACTTACTTCATTTGTTTATTTTTCAGTCATAGGATTTGAGGTTCCAGACAAATTTGTGGTGGGATATGCGCTAGACTACAACGAGTACTTCAGAGATTTAAATGTAAGTATTTTTGAACAGATTTTCTCAGCTAGATAAACGATGTTGAGTAAAACGGTCTCATTGGTTCCTTTCTGTTTGCTTTCCAGCACATCTGTGTCATTAGTGAAACGGGGAAGGAAAAATACAAGGCCTGAAGAGGACAGCCCTTCCTCTAGTTGTCTATCATTCTTTTTTATGTTGCTTTCATTTTATACATCTGATTTATATATATTTTTGGTCAGGAAAATCAAATCAAGAGTGCAGCTCACCTGAAACTCTTGCTCACACACATGTACATGTTCTGCTCAGGGTCCCTGAGGAGGTGTATACACACACTTACATTGCCCCTCAGATTTGCAAAGCCCCTCTCTCAACCCCCACATGCTGTGCTGCACTCTAGAAACCACACACACTTTAAAGTGTCAAGATTGAACATTTCTGAGGTGTGACATTGCCTTGGACATATTGGTATGTGTGAGTCCATGTGCATGCTGTCATCGCTTTCAATAAATATAACATTTGCTTGCCCTGTTATAATGATCAATACCCAGAGTTTATTTTTTTGTAGATTAGTAATTTATTGAGAAAAATTCTGCTACGGTAGCAGGAAGTAGAACAAACATTTAGTCATCATATTGTCAAAATTACTTAAGATTTAAATTATTTTCCATTTCACAAAACTTGATTTTAGCTTGACATTGATTTGAAAGTTTGTACGTCACTTGAAGACCGAATTCCTTTCCTTATACATAATAGTTTCAGTGGTATGGACAAAGGAAGGAGCAGGTATCCTAATACATTACATATTCTTTTTTGCATAGTTTTCCCCCCAAAATGGAAGTGTTCCATCAGTAGTACTGTAATATAAACTGAGTATTGAATGTGGTTCAATATTATGATCATTTATGCATATCTGCTTTTATAAATATGTATTTTAAGCTTCCATCTACTGTATGACAATGATTCATGCAATCACAATGTTTTTCTCTTTACCCTCCCAACCATTAAACTCTGCTCCATCCCCTCATGACTCCTGATTTCCCCCCAAAAGGTTTGCTTGTGGTACCAAATAATTAAGTTAAATATAAATTATACCACTATTTTTATTTAATTTAAATAGGCAAGTCAGTTAAGAACAAATTCTTATTTACAATGACCTACACTGGCCAAACCCGGACGACAGTGGGCCAATTGTGCGCTGCCCTATAGGACTCCCAATCAGCCGGTTGTGATACAGCCGTCACCGCTGTCATAGAGGCATTCTCCCCAGCGTTGGCACTGGAAATCAACTGTCTTCTGTGGAGTTGTCAGCAAAATCAAAACCTACAAGAGCAATATGTGCAGTGGTGGAAAAAGTCCCCAACTGTCATACGGGAGTCAAGATGCCTTCATAGAAATTTGAAAGTTACCCAGTAAAATACTACTTGAGTTAAGTATATTTAAAACCAAATACTTTAAGTATCGAAAGTAAAAGTATGAAACATTTCAAATTCCTTATATTATGCAAACCAGAGAACAATTTTCTTGTTTTTTTAATTTACGGATAGCCAGGGGCACACTCACTTACAAACAAAGCATTTGTGTTTAGTGAGTCCGCCGGATCAGGCAGTACAGATGACCAGGGATGTTCTCTTGATAAGTGTGTGAATTGGACCATTTTCTGTCCTGCTAAGCATTCAAAATGTAATGTGTACTTTTGGGTGTCAGAGAAAATTTATGAATTAAAATGTACATTATTTTCTTAATGTAGTGAAGTAAAAGTTGTCAAAAATATAAATAGTTAAGTACAGATACCCAAAGAAATGACAAGTAGTACTTTAAATTGTTTTTTACTTAAGTACATTATAACACTGAATGTCATCTAAACATGCTTTCACACTGGAAATGAAAATGTTCTTATAAATAAATACAGACAGTTCCACAGTTGAATTTTAAGAAAACATGTAATAATGGGTAATAAGTATCATGGGTTAGTTAAAATGGGTAACTAATCATGGGCTAGTTAAAATGTTGATCCAGTATTAAATAATGCAGTTGCTCATTATAGTGTGAAACACAAAGCAGACTGTTGTAGTAGGCAGGCCTGACTACAGCAGAACAGTAATACTGGATACCGGAATAAGGCCAACTCCAGTATTTACGTGCTGCTACAGCCCAGCCAACAGTCCAGTCCTTTACTGCATTGGGGAGGTGTTGATCAAGTCTTCAATCATCAACATTGTGCTCTGTCCTGTACTGTAGTTCAAACAACTCAGCCAAGACACTGCTCCAATACACTCAAGATAATAAATTATTCAGACCCTTAATGTAATTAATGCCACTTAACTGATGCTTTTATCCAAAGCGACTTACAGTAGAGTGCGCATATATATTCGTATGGGTGGCCCCAGCGGGAATCAAATATGAGCCAACCCTGACTGAGGGCCACTGAACCACTGACTTCATTGTGAGACGAGAGGATGGACAGTGTCACGGTGCTGTAGCAGCAGCTCTTCATGGTCTGCATCTTTACTATCACTACAAACCATGACGTGCTGCTACGACAGCTGCCTGAAATACGTGCTCACTGGTTCAAAGGTAACTTTAAAAAGATGAAGTGTACATAGTAAAATGTGTTGCATTAAATAGGAAGTTGGTTGGGATACCATCGAGGATCAACTGTTATGCAAAAGATATGGAAAGAGATTAATGTGATCTCCAGCCAGCTATTTTACAGGAGACGACTTAACGTAGGCCCTACTAGGCCAAGAGTACTCAAAGAAGCAAAAATAATGTTTAGTAGTATGTATTGGAAAGCCTGTAAGACTAGATATTTTTCATGCAAAATAAATGTATACATCTCTGGTAAGAACAGTACATTTCTTGATATAAATTAATGGCGGTAAAAACATTGGGTAACAAAAAAACATTGGGTATAGATAGCTCCTCCGGATGGACACTAGAGCAGCAGCAGAGGCCCCCTTTCCTTCTGCCTCCATAAGGTATGGTTAAAAAATAACATGTTTTCATCGATTGATCTAATAATGTGGCCATTTTGAGAAAGTAAGGAAGGCAAGTATACATTATTAAAGTATTATTTGAAGTCCATTTGTCAAGGGCTCCTTACCTCCAGTAAAAGCCTGTAAATGCCTGTTGTTTACGTTTCCTAAGCTCTAAACCTACAGGGCACATACAGGACTCCTTGACTTTGAATAGATTAGGTTGGGTTAGTGACAATTCCTGCCTTGTAAAAAAATAACAGTTAGGCTACCCATATATGACAATGTTAAAATGCAGTACAAGAACAGCAGGCCAATATTGTGTCAAACGTTTAAATAATTGTTTAGAAAATGTGTATAATCTGAAAATAATAGCTTTTTCAAATTTGAATGAATAGTGAATTGAGCGTGAGCAACAACTGATGACGCATAACAGCAGCCTAGAACATGACTAATCACACCCTTTGCAACATGTCCATTCTTATCACTCTTTTCTGTCAAAAGCAGTGGCCTGTGTCACAGTCATCCACTTGTACTAACACTGATTGATCATCACATAAAATGGTAATAATAATATAGCTTTTTTAATCAATGTGGTTCTGCTTACTAGACTAAATTTGTATTGTTTAAAGCAGTTCAACATGTGTACAAAATAGCCTATCCTTAAAAAGGCACATAATTTCAACAAAATGTTATTATTGTTATGATAGGCTACTATTTATACTGTTATGTAGGCTAATATATGTGTTGTACTAATAGTCTATCAGCCTATTCAGAGAATGTTTCCCCATCTTTTGAAAAAAAAAAACGAAACACATTTTGAAATGCAGTTATATTCATAATGTTGTTGCAGGAATAGCATGCTCACTTTACGTGCATCGATGTAGCCAATTGTATCGTTTCAGCTAAAGTTTGTTATTAGCAACAAAGTAGCCTAACCTTTTGCGCGCTACTTGTAATTAAACAATGCCGTGTTCACCATAAACCAATCGATGCAGCGCCACTGACTTATGTCATGTGTGAAATAACGCATATTCAGCAAAAACCTCTACRTTATTATGAAGTCAGCGGCAATAATAATACATTGCGCAAAATGGTGAAAGTCGTATATTACAAACTCGAAAAGTATATTTTAATCAATTAAGTTTATAGTAATTAAACCTCCGAATTTACTAAATTACTGAATGGTTTTAACAGATGTGAATATGAGAAAAATACACGAAAAATAATCCCCCAAAATATCCAAACTTACCTCCAACCCAATCGAAAATGGCGCCGAAACGTGAAAAAAAAGTCCTACGTTTCATTGTATGCTCTCCAGCAAGGCTGCAGTGACGGCTACATCATCCCCCATGGCGTAGTCGGGGGAGGAGAGCATTTCAGTCTGTCGTGGCACTCTTTTTTTTTTACGAAGAATAATGTTCAAGAATAATGTTCATGATATCAAATCATTTTACTTTGCAGGAAAAATGTATAAGAGTCATGGAACGCTATATCAATTCCCTGAAATAAAAAACTATTATTTCTTTATGAATGAATGAAGTACAGACAAATATAGAGCCACACCTACCTACAGAAACTATTTACTCCCCTACCACCACCACCAACCAGCCTTATGTAGGCCTAGTTTTCAACCATTAGAATTAGTGGATCAACAAAACAGCACTTTTATTCACATACAAAATATGTGTTTGCATTCATCAATAAATGGTCAATTTTTTACCTTTATTTAACTAGGCAAGTCAGTTAAGAACAAATTCTTATTCTCAATGGCGACCTAGGAACAGGTGGTTAACTGCCTTGTTCAGGGGCAGAAAGATCGATTTTTACCTTGTCAGCTCAGGGATTCGATCTTGCAACTTCCCGGTACTAGTCCAATGCTCTAACCGCTAGGCTACCTGCCGCTCCATTGACCCCCTGTATATAGCGTCGTTATTGTTATTTTATTGTGTTACTTTTTATTTGTAACGATTTTCGTCATCAGATGAAGAGTAATCGGACCAAAGCGCAGCGTGGTAAGTGTTCATGTTAATTCATTAAAAACAGAACACTAAACAAAATAACAAAGAGAATGAAACGAAACAGTCCTGTCTGGTACAGACAAAAAGACAGAAAACAACTATCCACAAAACACAGGTGGGAAAAGGCTACCTAAGTATGGTACTCAATCAGAGACAACGATAGACAGCTGCCTCTGATTGAGAACCACACCCGGCCAAACACACAGAAAAGAAAACAGAACACAAAACATGCCCACCCCAACTCACGCCCTGACCAACCAAAATAGAGACATAAAAAGGATCTCTAAGGTCAGGGCGTGACAGTACCCCCCCAAAGGTGCGGACTCCGGCCGCAAAACCTAAACCTATAGGGGAGGGTCTGGGTGGGCATCTATCCGCGGTGGCGGCTCTGGTTCGGGACGTGGACCCCGCTTGGCCCACTTATGTGGCACCTCTGGAGCGGGGACCCTCGCCGCCGACCCCGGACTTGGCACCCTCGCAGCGGGTCCCCAGACAGGAGGGCGACTCTGGCGGCTCCGGACAGGAGGGCGACTCTGGCGGCTCCGGACAGGAGGGCGACTCTGGCGGCTCCGGACAGGAGGGCGACTCTGGCGGCTCCGGACTGGAGGAAGACTCTGGAGGGAGGAGACGCAGAGACAGCCTGGTGCGTGGGGCTGCCACAGGGCCCACCAGGCTGGGGAGACCTACAGGAGGCCTGGTGTGTAGAGGAGGCACCGGATAAACCGGGCTGTGGGGGAGCACTGGAGCGCAGCCTTGGCACCACTCCTCCAGGCTGAATGCCCACTTTGTGCCCACCCCTGTGCAGGCACAGGTCGAACCGGGCTGTGGGGGCGCACTGGAAATCTGGTGCTTACCGCTCGCACCTCTCCAATAGGCTCAATGCCCACTTTCGCCCGGCACGGCCGGAGCGCAGGCATAGGACGAACAGCACCCTCCTAGCGCCCCGGAGACACAGTACGGCGCAGGATACCCTGGGCCGAAACGGCGCACTGGAGACCAAACACGCTGAGCTGGCACAATCCACCCTGGCTGGATGCCCTCTCTCGCATAACACTTGCGGGGGGCTGGCCTATAGCGCTCCGGGCTATGAGCGCGCACTGGGGACACCTTGCGCTTCACCGCATAACACGGTGCCTGACCAGTACCACGCTGCTCCCCGTGTGCCTCCCCCACAATTTTTTGGGGGCTGCCTCTCGTGCCTGCTGCGCTGCCTTGCCTCATATCGCCGCCTCTCAGCTATAGCTGTCTCCAGCTCTTTTTTCGGGCGGTGATATTCCCCAGCCTGTCTCCAGGGAACCTTACCGTCCAATATCTCCTCCCAAGTCCAGGAGTCCTGAACCCTCTGCTCCTCGTTACCACGCTGCTTGGTCTGTTGGTGGTGGGTAGTTCTGTAACGTTCGTCGTCTGAAGATGAGGAATCATCGGACCAAAGCGCAGCGTGGTAAGTGTTCATGTTAATTTATTAAAAATAGAACAATAAACAAAATAACAAAGAGAATGAAACGAAACAAAACAGTCCTGTCTGGTACAGACACAAAGACAGAAAACAACTACCCACAAAACACAGATGGGAAAAGGCTACCTAAGTATGGTTCTCAATCAGAGACAACGATAGACAGCTGCCTCTGATTGAGAACCACACCCGGCCAAACACACAGAAAAGAAAACATAGAACACAAAACATAGAATGCCCACCCAACTCACGCCCTAACCAACCAAAATAGAGACATAAAAAAGATCTCTAGGGCCTCCCGGGTGGCGCAGTGGTCTAGGGCACTGCATCGCAGTGCTAGCTGCGCCACCAGAGTCTCTGGGTTCGCGCCCAGGCTCTGTCGCAGCCGGCCGCGACCGGGAGGTCCGTGGGGCGACGCACAATTGGCATAGCGTCGTCCGGGTTAGGGAGGGTTTGGCCGGTAGGGATATCCTTGTCTCATCGCGCTCCAGTGACTCCTGTGGCGGGCCGGGCGCAGTGCGCGCTAACCAAGGGGGCCAGGTACACGGTGGGTTGGAGGCGCGCTGTGTTAAGAAGCAGTGCGGCTTGGTTGGGTTGTGCTTCGGAGGACGCATGGCTTTCGACCTTCGTCTCTCCCGAGCCCGTACGGGAGTTGTAGCGATGAGACAAGATAGTAATTACTAGCGATTGGATACCATGAAAATTGGGGAGAAAATGGGATAAACATTTTTTTTTAAATTAAAATAAATAAAATAAAAAAAAGATCTCTAAGGTCAAGGCGTGACATAATTTTTTTTTACTTAAGTTTATTTGGTAAATATTTTCTTAACTCTTTCTTGAACTGCATTGTTGGTTAAGGGCATTTAAGTAAGCATTTCACGGTAAGGTCGTATTCGGCGCACGTGACAAAAAGTTTGATTTGATTTATCTGTGGTATAATAAAAAATAATAATAATATGGAGTATGTGGATATTCAAATACACAACACAAAGCAGAGGTTTTTCCAATTCATGGAATTATATTTTGAACCATGAAAAATATTTCTAAAGGACTACCCAAGTCTAGCCTACTCAGACTCCCTCAGATTTTAGCACTTTTTTTGTTGTTGGTATCACCTGACCCTAGTAATGGCCTTCTTGTCTCCTGGCCTAACAGCTAATGACGTCCCAGTCTCTTGGCCCAACAGCTTGTGTCTGTTATTAAGAAGACAGGGCTGTATTGGAGCAGGTTAAGAGCTTCAAGCTCCTTGGCATCCACATCATCAACAAACTAATATGGTCCAAGCGCACCAAGACAGTCGTGAAGAGGGCACGACAAAACCTATTCCCCCTCAGGAGACTGAAAAGATTTGTCATGGGTCCTCAGATCCTCAAAAGGTTCTACAGCTGCACCATCGAGAGCATCCTGACTGGTTGCATCACTGCCTGGTATGGCAATTGCTCAGCCTCTGACCGCAAGGCACTACAGAGGGTAGTACATCACCGGGCCCAAGCTTCCTACCATCCAGAACCTCTATACCAGGCGGTGTCAGAGGAAGGCCCTAGAAATTGTCAAAGACTCCAGCCACCCTAGTCATAGACTGTTCTCTCTGCTACCGCACGGCATGCGGTACCGGAGTGCCAAGTCTAGGTCCAAGAGGCTTCTAAACAGCTTCTAACCCCAAGCCATAAGACTTCTGAACAGCTAATCAAATAACTACCCAGACTATTTGCATTGCCCCCCTCATTTACGCTGCTGCTACTCTGTTATTATCTATGCATAGTCACTTTAATAACTCTACCTACATTTGAAGTCGGTTTACATACACCTTAGCCAAATTGTAGTGAGGTGCGTACTGGTGGCAGAGAAGTCAGGCGCAGGAGAGCGAAAACTGATTTACAACAGTGTCGTTTAATATCCATAAACCACCGTCAACAGAACAATACAAATAAATGGGTCAAACAAAACCCGGTAATACCAGCATACCGTGCACAAGCACTACGAGAAAACAATTACGGACAAGGACATGGCGGGAAAACAGAGGGTTAAATACACAACATGTAATTGATGGAATTGGAACCAGGTGTGATGGAAGACAAGACAAAACCAATGGAAAATGAAAAGTGGATCAGCGATGGCTAGAAGGTCCAACACGGTCCAACACGTCCAACAAGGTRCAACACGTCCTCGACTGGAACCCAGCACCTCTCCTCCGAACCGTACCTCTCCCACTCCACGAGATACTGAAGGCCCCTCGCCCGACGCCTCGAATCCAGTATGGAGTGAACGGAGTACGCCGGGGCCCCCCCGATGTACAGAGGGGGCGGAGGAACCTCCCGCACCTCAGACTCCTGGAGGGCCAGCCACCACCGTCCTGAGGAGAGACACATGGAACGAGGGGTTAATACGGTAATCGGGTGGAAGCTGTAACCTATAACAAACCTTGTTCACTCTCCTCAGGACTTTAAATGGCCCCACAAACCGTGGACCCAGCTTCCGGCAGGCGGAGGGGCAGGTTTCGGGTCAAGAGCCAGACCCGGTCCCCCGGTGCAAACACCGGGACCTCACTGCGGTGGCGATCTGCGTTCTCCTTTTGGCGCCTCACGGCCTGCTGAAGGTGAACACGGACAGCTTCCCATGTCTCCTCCGCGCGCCTGAACCAGTCGTCTACCGCAGGAACCTCGGTCTGACTCTGATGCCAAGGCGCCAGAACCGGCTGGTACCCCAGTACGCACTGGAAGGGAGAGACGTTAGTGGAGGAGTGGCGAAGCGGCCATCTCGGCCCATTACTCTCGGGGTGAAACCCTGAAGTAAGGCTGACCGAGACCCCCAGACGTTCCATGAATGCCTTCCAGACCCTAGACGTGAACTGGGGACCCCGATCAGACACTATATCCTCAGGTACCCCGTAGTGCCAGAAGACGTGTGTAAACAAGGCCTCCGCAGTCTGTAGGGCCGTAGGGAGACCGGGCAGAGGGAGGAGACGACAGGACTTAGAGAAACGATCCACAACGACCAGGATCGCGGTGTTACCCTGTGAGGATGGAAGATCAGTCAGAAAATCCACCGACAGGTGCGACCAAGGCCGCTGTGGAACGGGTAAGGGGTGTAGCTTACCTCTGGGCAGGTGCCTAGGAGCCTTACACTGGGCGCACACAGAGCAGGAGGAAACATAAACCCTCACGTCCTTAGCCAAGGTAGGCCACCAGTACCTCCCGCACAAACAGCGCACTGTCCGACTGATCCCAGGATGACCAGAGGAGGGTGACGTGTGGGCCCAATAGATCAACTGGTCACAAACAGCAGACGGGACGTACAGGCACCCAGCGGGACACTGGACGGGAGCGGGCTCTGCACGTAATGCCTGCTCAATGTCCGTGTCCAGCTCCCACACTACCAGCTCCACCAGGCAGGAGGCGGGGAGTATGGGAGTGGGATCCATGGGCCGCTCCTCTGTGTCATACAGCTGGGACAATGCGTCTGCCTTCACGTTCTGGGAGCCTGGTCTGTAGGAAAGGGTAAACACAAAACGGGTGAAAAACATGGCCCACCTTGCCTGGCGAGGGTTCAGTCTCCTCGCTGCCCGGATGTACTCCAGATTGCGGTGGTCAGTCCAGATGAGAAAAGGGTGTCTAGCCCCCTCAAGCCAATGTCTCCACGCCTTCAAGGCCTTGACGACAGCCAACAACTCCCGGTCTCCCACGTCATAGTTTCGCTCCGCCGGGCTGAGCTTCTTCAAGAAAAAGGCACAGGGGTGGAGCTTCGGTAGCGTACCCGAGTGCTGAGAGAGAAGAGAAGACAAGACAAAACCAATGAAAAGTGGATCAGCGATGGCTAGAAGGTCGGTGACTTCGAACGCCGCCCGAACAAGGAGAGGGACCAACTTCGGCGGAAGTTGTGACACAAATACATTTAAACTCAGTTTTTCACAATTCCTGACATTTAATCCTAGTAAAAATTCCCTGTCTTAGGTCAGTTAGGATCACTACTTTATTTTACGAATGTGAAATGTCAGAATAATTGTCACGCCTTGACCTTAGAGATCCTTATTATTCTCTATGTTTGGTTAGGTCAGGGTGTGACTCGGTTGGGAAATTCTATGTTTTCTATTTCTTTGTTTTTGGCCAAGTGTGGTTCCCAATCAGAGGCAGCTGTCTATCGTTGTCTCTGATTGGGGATCATACTTAGGCAGCCCTTTTTCCCACCATTAGATTGTGGGATCTTGTTTTCTGTTTAGTGTCTGTACCTGACAGAACTGTTCGCTTTTGTTTTCGCTTTGTTATTTTGTTTGAGTGTTTTTTGATAATAAAAATCATGAACACTTTCCACGCTGCGCTTTGGTCCACTCCTTTCGACGAGCGTAACAATAATAGTAGAGAGAATGATTTATTTCAGCTTTTATTTCTTTCATCACATTCCCAGTGGGTCAGATATTTGCATACACTCAATTAGTATTTGGTAGCATTGCCTTTAAATTGTTTAACTTGGGTCAAACGTTTTGGATAGCCTTCCACAAGCTTCCCACAATAAGTTGGGTAAATTTTGGTCCATTCCTCCTGACAGAGCAGATGTAACTGAGTCAGGTTTGTAGGCCTCCTTGCTCTCACACACTTTTTCCAGTTCTGCCCACACATTTTCTATAAGTTTGAGGTCAGGGCTTTGTGATGGACACTCCAATACCTTGACTTTGTTGTCCTTAAGCCATTTTGCCACAACTTTGGAAGTATGCTTGTGGTCATTGTCCATTTGGAAGACCCAGTTGCGACCAAGCTTTAACTTCCTGACTGATGTCTTGAGATGTTGCTTCAATATATCCACATAATTTTCCTTCCTCGTGATGCCATCTATTTTGTGAAGTGCACCACTTCCTGCAGCAAAGCACCCCACAACATGATGCTGCCACCCCCGTGCTTCACGGTTGGGAATGTGTTCTTCGGCTTACAAGCCTCCCCCTTTTTCCTCCAAACATACCAATGGTCATTATGGCCAAACAGTTCAATTTCTGTTTCATCAGACCAGAGGACATTTCTCCAAAAAGTATGATCTTTGTCCGCATGTGCAGTTGCAAACCGTAGTCTGGCTTTTTTATGGTGGTTTTGGAGCAGTGGCTTCTTCCTTGCTGAGCGGCCACACAGGTTATGTCGATATAGGACTCATTTTACTGTGGATATAGATACTTTTGTACCTGTTTCCTCCAGCATCTTCACAAGGTCCTGCTGTTTTTCTGGGATTGATTTGCCTTCAAAGTATGTTCATCTCTAGGAGACAGAACGCGTCTCCTTCCTGAGCGGTATGACAGCTGAGTGGTCTCATGGTGTTTATTCTTGCGTATTATTGTTTGTACAGATGAACGTGGTACCTTCAGGTGTTTGGAAATTGCTCCCAAGGATGAACCAGACTTGCGGAGGTCTATAATTTTTTTCTGAGGTCTTGGCTGATTTCTTTTGATTTTCCCATGATGTCTAGCAAAGAGGCACTGAGTTTAAAGGTAAGCCTTGAAATACATCCACAGGTACACCTCCAATTGACTCAAATGATGTCAATAAGCCTATCAGAAGCTTCTAAAGCCATGTCATCCTTTTCTGGAATTTTTCAAGCTGTTTAAATGCACAGTCAACTTAGTGTATGTAAACTTCTGACCCACTGGAATTGTGATACAATGATTTTAAGTGAAATAATCTGTCTGTAAACAATTGTTGGAAAAATTACTTGTGTCATGCACAAAGTATATGTCCTAACCGACTTGCCAAAACTATAGTTTGTTAACAAGACATTTGTGGAGTGGTTGAAAAACGAGTTTTAATGACTCCAATCTAAGTCTATGTAAACTTCCGACTTAAACTGTACATGTACATACTCCCTCAATTACCTCAAATAACCGGTGCCCCCGCACATTGACTCTGTACCAGTACCCACTGTATATAGCCTCGCTATTGTTAATTTACTGCTGCTCTTTAATTATTTGTTACTTTTATTTCTTACTTTTTGGGAGAAATTCTTCTTAAAACTGCATTGTTGGTTAAGGGCTTGTAAGTAAGCATTTCACTGTATTCGGCGCATGTGACAAATACGATTTGATTTGGAGACACATTGTCTGTTTCACTGCAAGACAGAGAGCCAAGAAAGAGCTGTAGTGAACATGTGACCCTGCGGAAGCATATTCCTGGGCTAAGTTTGTCCCAAATAGTACCCTAACCCTATATGCTATAGTGCACTAGTTTTGATCAGAGCCCCATGCACTACATATGGAATTGGTGCCATTTGGGACGTAACATGGTCTGGTCTCGGTAGAGAGAGATGCAACTATGTGAAGCTATGAGGTTTGGTAAAGGGGTCATGGATGGTTGAGAGCAGCGTCTATTCAGAATGAAATTAAATTGTTTTTGTCATATGCGCCGAATAGAACAAAACCTTACAGAGTTTTAAAAAAGTAAGTGAGACAAATGTGCTAAATAAACGGAAAAATAGTAACACAATTAACATAACAATAACAAGGCTATATACAGGGGGTACAGGTACCGAGTCAATGTGCAGGGGTACACGGTAGTCAAGCTAATTGAGGTAATATGTTCATGTAGGTAGGCGTAAAGTGACCATGCATAGATAATAAACAAAGAGGAGCAGCAGCGTATGGGAAGAGGGTGAAGGAATGTGAATGTGTGTGTGGCGTCAATATGCATGTGTGTGTGTGTGTGTGTCCATGTGTGTGTGTTGGAGTGTCAGTGTAGCATGTGTTAGTGTGTGGTTAGAGTCCAGTGAGTGTACATTGAGCCTTTGCAAGAGAGTCAGTGCAAAAAATAATAATAAATAAGATTAAAATAAGGGGGTTCAATGCAAATAGTCTGGGTAGCCATTTGATTAATTGTTCAGCAGTCTTATGGCTTGGGGGTGGAAGCTGTTAAGGAGCCTTTTGGTCCCGGTACCACTTGCCGTGCTGTAGCAAAGACTTGGGTGGCTGGAGTTAAAAAAAAAAAAATGGGGGCCTTCCTCTGTCACTGCCTGGTATAGAGGTCCTGGATGGCAGGGAGCTCGGCCCCAGTGATGTACTGGGCTGTACGCACTACCTTCTGTAGCTCCTTGCGGTCGGATGCCGAGCAATTGCCATACCAAGCGGTGATACAACCAGTCAGGATGCTCTCGATGGTGCAGCACACAGGCGGCTGGTGGCACCTTAATTGGGGAGGTRGGGCTCATAGTAATGTCTGGAACGGACTATATGGAATGGTATTAAACACATCAAACACATTGTTTCCATGTGTTTGATAGTGTGGCCGATGTGAAATGGCTAGCTAGTTAGCGGTGGTGCGCGCTAATAGTGTTTCAATCGGTGACGTCACTCGCTCTGAGACCTAGAAGTAGTTGTTCCCCTTGCTCTGCAAGGGCTGCGGCTTTTGTGGCGCGAGGGGTAACGATGCTTCGTGAGTGACTGTGGTTGATGTGTGCAGACGGTCCCTGGTTCGAGCTCAGGTTGGGGCGAGGAGAGGGCCGGAACCTATACTGTTACATTGATGCCGTGACCCGGATCAACATATCAGCTGCAGCAGATCGCCGGGGGACCCCTACACAGAACTGGATCGACATCACACGTTTAGAACATTTGAGGGCAAGGTGAACTTTGGACAATATGTTGCGTACACCTCAGTTGTATGAGACTACAGAACAGGAGAGAGAAGACATATCAGGTGTTGGTGATAACAATGTGCATGTTACTCCGGTTGGTGTTACTGTGAGAGGTCCACAAGGTATTGCCACTGGGGTGGGGCGGGGGGCTCAGTTGGCCAGTATGGTGGAACATAGTGCTAGAGCCAGTCCTCTTAGATACCCAGCAGTCGATACTAGAGTGCCAAGTGTTAGCAGTAGCCAACCAGAGCATGTTAGCAGTAGCCAACCAGGCAACGATAACAGTGAAGAGTCCCAGAAAGCCATAGGGGGTGAAAATGAAAACCGAACCCAATTTCAAGCCCTAGCAGAYTTAGTCAAACAACTGGGCAGTGAAATAGGAAATCAAGTTGCCGCTAGTCTAGCAGGGGCTGGTGCAAGCACTCCCCCTCCCCAACCAATAGTAGAAATACCTGATTGGTCAAAGGTCAACCTAATTCTGAAGTCAGACAGAGAACCACCCCACTTCCGGGTTGATAGCACAGACAGGTGCACAGTGACTGAATGGCAAGAACTTATGCAAGCTTACTTGAAAAAGAAGGGATGCAGTATATCAGAACAGGGGCAAGAGATACAGGATAGACTGATGGGGCGGGCTAAAGACATAGTCAGAATTGGGCTCAGTGGAAACCCTCTTGTTAACATAAGCAGAGACCCTGAAGCCATATACAATATCTTGAGGCAGCACTTTGGAGAAGCAATCTCGTCCACAATTCCATTAGGATACTTCTATGAAACATTACCAAGACAGTCAGAGAGCTGCTTGGATTATTGGGTTAGACTGAACAAAGCAATTGACCTTGCCAATGAGTGGTTGCAAAGACAGGGAAAAAGAGTGGATGATCCAGGTCATGAGGTGACCATGATGTTTGTTGAGCACTACCCTGATCCAGCACTATTTGCCGCTCTTAGGTGCAGGCCTATTGAAAATTGGACCGTTGGAGATTTGCAGGCAATGATTGACAGCCATCACAGAGACAAACAGTCAGCCAGACACAGGGCGCAAAGTACTGCCAAGGTAGAAGTTGTGATGACGCCCGACGCTTGGTGTATGACTCAACAACAAGCAGTCGGTCATGATAATTCAGCCACACCCATTAACAGTGATCAGGCTCCATTGAACAAAGTGATTTCTCTCCTGGAAAAGCTCCTGTCAACCCAGGGATAGAATCAAAGGAGAACTTCGGCCAGAACGCCACAAACTAATACAGCTGCTGGTGCCTGTAGAATTTGTAAGGCCTCAGACCATTCAACTCAGTCGCACTGCTTTAAGGAGGGTTTATGCTTCAAGTGTCACAGGACAGACCACAGAGGCTTTGAATGTCCAGCAAGAAAACAAGTTGGAGAGGCAACTGCCGAGGCTCCCCCTGGGCCCGCTAAACTAACATGCTCACGCCAAGAGGGGGGCAGTYTGGGCGAACATGTTACACCCCCACAGAACATCACAGATATACGTACTGGAAACACAATGAAAACCGAGGCGATTTATCCGAAAATAGAGAGTAAAGACAGTCTTTTCTATGTTCCAGTAATGGTGCAAGAAATTGTAGAACTTCAAGCTCTGATAGATAGTAGGTCTATGACCTGCACTTTAAGTGAGTCAGCTGAAGACACACTTCTGAGATGTAATGTGATAAAACCAGAGTCTAGAAAGCCAACTCAAGTAGTACTTGTAGGCTGTGGGGGCAACCAGGCACAGCCTAAGTATGAATATGACTTGAACATTGATATTTTAGATTGCAAGATGGCAGTGTCTGTTTTAGTTGTACCTGGCCAGACAGACGATATGATAGTTGGATCGAACGCCATAAAACACATAATGCAACAGGTTAAGAAAACAAAGTGGTATTAGGACAGCCTCTCCAAACCTGCCAAAGGAAATTCACATGGACTTTTACTCAGCATGCTAGCCAACGTGAACCGCTGGCACGGTGACAAAATAGCAGACAAAGTGGGAACCGTAATGCTCAAGCAGAGTGTGACTCTCATGCCTCAACATGAACATTTGGTCTGGGGAAAACTGAAAGAAAAGGTGCCGCTATCAGTTGGTAGTACTGTAGTCATAGAGGCCACTACAGCACGATCTACACCAAGAAATGTCCTAGTAGGATGCACTGTATGTCCTTTGAGGGGTGACAAGTGGGTCCCCATGAAAGTGATCAACATGTTGGACCACCCTATTGTTCTCCGCCGTAACACCAAGTTGGCTGATGTGCACCCATGCCTAGCCCTAGAAGATCTAGAGCTCTATTCCAGCCATGCTGAGAACCCAAGTAAGGTCCAGTCTACTCTTCAGAATGTCACCCAAGCTGGGGAAGAATGTTCAGTTAGTGGAAAAAGGGTAAAGGAGTATCTACAAAAGTTGGAAGAGTTGGGCTTAACAGAAGTTGACAGAGTCCTGTGAAGTGTCTGATATGTGGAAAGGAAAACTAGTGGACCTTATTGCTCAGTATGAAGGCATCTTCTCCAGGGACCGACTTGACTGTGGAGAAGCGAAGAACGTCATCCACCGTATCCGACTCAAAGATGAAAAGCCTTTCAGGCTGCCGTACAGGAGGGTCTCTCCATCCGACTACCAGAAACTGAGGCAGACGTTAGAGGAAATGGAGGAGCGAGAGCATCGGCTTGATGGGGCAATGGGTATGCATCTTTCTCTGTCCTCTGGTTCAACCATCTGAAATCAGTGCAAATTCTCAACTCTCCTGACGGCTTCCAAACCAGGACAAGGGGGGAGGCCCACTCACTACTGGACTTTCGGATGATGCCCCGCTCCTCCATTCCAATACCATTCCATTCACTCCATTCCAGCCATTATTATGAGCCGTCCTCCCCTCAGCAGCTTCCTGTGGTGCAACTGTACAACTTTTTGAGGATCTGAGGGCCAATGCCAAATCTTTTCAGCCTCCTGAGGGGGAAGAGGCATTGTGTTTGAACCATGATATGTCCTTAGTGATGTGGACACCAAGGAACTTGAAGCTCTCAACTTTCTCCACGACAGCCCTGTCGATGTGAATTGGGACGTGCTCGGCCCTCCTTTTCCTGTAGTCCACGATCAGCTCCTTTGTCTTGCTCACGTTGAGAGAGAGGTTGTTGTCCTGGCACCACATTGCCAGGTATCTGACTTCCTTCCTATAGGCTGTCTCATTGTCGTCGGTGATCAGGCCTTCCGCTGTGTCGTGGCAAACTTAATTATGCTGTTGTAGTCGTGCGTGGCCACGCAGTCATGGGTGAAACAGGGAGTACCCGAGGGGTCTAATCACTCACCCCTGAGGGGCCCCCGTGTTGAGGGTCAGCGTGGTGGATACATTGTTGCCTACCTTACCACCTGGGGGTGGGTCATCAGGAAGTCCAGGATCCAGTTACAGAGGGAAGTGTTCAGAAGGATGTTACAGACTACTAGAGCCACACACACACACACACACACACACCACAAGAGTGTATTAGAGTTTATTTTATTTCCCAGCATTTTAAAAATGATTTTACAGAATAGGATTTGGGGGGGTGCATTATGTTCCATAAAGATTTCATAATGATTTTTCATTTCACAAGTAGTAGTTATTACATATTTCTAGAATGTAATTGATTGATGAACATTTACGTACAATTTTACCCACTGTATATTTATTACATAGGCCCAAGCCTACTCTTCCAGAAGATTATGCAGTAAGGCCATGGCTGCCCTTCTATCGTCAACAATATGTAACAAACGTTTGAAGTTGACATGTTGCACACATTACATAGATCAAGTGTCTGGAGGGGTGACCCGTCATAACAATTGATCAACACCGTAAATTCATATAAGTAGAAAATTGGGCTGTTGGACTGTATGAAGTCTCCAGGATATAACTCACAATCGCTGCAGCCATTGGTCAATTGTCTGCTTTTCAAACGGGCACATTAAATACTTTTTATTGGATCCTTCTGCTGTCGGTCAGCCTGAAAGCACCAAAAGGGGCGGGAAATTTGGTACTGGTGGAGCGTTCTCGGCTGTTCCAGTAGCAGATTGATTAACAAAATTGGTCATCGACTATAGCGGCTAGCGACACTTTTTCAGAGTATTGTGAAGGGAAATGCTCGATATATGGCTGAGGGAGAACTATACAAGTTATGTAGGTTGATGAACCTCTGAACATGGTAATGTAACTTTCAAACTAGCATAGCTTCATCATCACATCACCATTTGATTTAGCTAACGACGTTACTGTTAACTAACGTTAGCCAGTTGGTTTGATATCCTATTATCTTCGAGCTAACTCACGTTAAATAGCTTTTGCCGTTCTATATACAAGCTGATAACGAGACGTCGTTATACAAACTACAGTCATTTTGGATTGTATCGTTTCAATTGTCGACATGGATTCATTTGGCTAACGTTAACCTGTCTTTCTAAACAGTTGGCTACATATCACTTGCTTGCTCCTCGAGACTAGCTAACGTTAACTGGGAACCACTATTTTCACGCACTTTGATATCGAAATAGTTTCCCCCCGTAACAGGTTGAGAATTACTGTAACAGATGAGACTGAGATTACGGCTAGGGAAACGGTTATCTAGCGAAAATGCTCTCCTTACCTGCTACGAAAATCACTTTGTATCGAAGTGCGGTGAGGAGGGTTTCCCAAACTCTGTCGGTGGGGGGAAACCATGTTTGGGAAACCATGCCCTGGCTAACGTTAACTCACTAGCTAGTTTAATTAGCAAGTACCGTAGTTAGCAAGCAACTTGGCATTGTCTGTAGATAGCTAGGCTAACTAGCACAGGCCAGGGTTCTGTGTGAGCTCTGATTAGCTTGCTAGCTAGCAGCAACAAGTACTAGAAGTTGCCTTAGCCAAAGATAACCGGAAAAATATTCACGAGTGTCACTTGCTGGAACTTAAACCAATAGAAAATTGCACGAGCCTAAACAAACATGAAACTTGTTGCTGGTTAACTCCACAGGTGGGCTATGTTTGCTCTATTCATGTCGGTGTTTTTCAGATCCATCAATCAGCATTGGTGTAGTTGCCTACATAGAACGTTGCTTTGCATCACCATGTAGCTTCGCATGGGTGGCCTGGAACGTCGCAGGCGTTTCTGAAGACATCTTGAATCAGCTAAAAGAGGACACCAGGATGAGCAATCAAGAGAAGATGGAATTGGACCTCGAAATCCCATCTTCACTAGTTCAGAGTGACGGACAACTGAGACGTTCCAACAGTGCCCCAATGATAAATGGCCTAAGGTTTTTAGAAAATTTCATCTTACTTGTATCACTCTGCACGTCACATACCTTCAGACTTGCGATCTAGTCATCATTCAACTACCTTCTCTGCTGTGAGGCGTGTGGACAATTCAGTCATGCAACAGAAAACCAGCAGAGTTACCAAGGCCACCAGTCTCTCGATCAGGCTGAGTTGGTAGTATAATACTCTGACACTCGGCGCATTGTAGTCAATGTATATGTCCCAAATGGCATCTTATTTCCTATATAGTGCTCAACTTTTGACCAGAGCCCTATGGCACCCTATTCCTTACATTGCACTACTTTGGTCAAAAGTAGTGCACTATATAGGGTGCCATTTAGGACACCAACATGGTGGTGTTAATGTGTCTGTCCTTTTCTAGTGAACATTCCCAGGTGTTCCAGAGTGAGATTCTATGCAGCAGGAGAAACAGCACCACTGTTGTCAACCGCCCTAATATAGTATGGAAATGAAGAGTATAATCAKAATAATCTGCTTGTACTCTTACTAAGTAATATCTTATAGACTGGGTGATTCATTGAAGTCCATCTCGCAGGTCCCTTCATCACCCATTCGTGTCCCCAGCACTAGGCTTCATCAGCTCAAACAGGTAAGTACGACTGCATTGCATGCTCATTAGCCCAAGCTATTATTTTAGCTGCTCTGCATGTCAGCCCCTTATCCATAGGGAGTGTCTGTGACTGCAAAACAACACTTAAAATGTATTAATTTTCCTCGCTGTCAAAATGTGCAAAAAGGTCTTCTATCCATTTTTGCAATTTGATGCTTTTAATGACTGTTAGCAAGCTGGACAGAGTGAAGAGACTAAATACATTTCTATAGTTTAGATTTGGTTTGTCATTTCAATGTCTAAGTGGCACCCTATTCCCTACATAGTGCACTATTTCAGAACTCATGGTCTCGGCAGTCTGATTTTGTAATATTCTCCAACAACTGTTGACTGGACTTGTCTGTCAGCCTGTTTGAGCCGTAGGTAAGACACCATAATATCACTCACCAACCTCCTGTCTATGCTTCTTACAGGAGGAAGGTGTGGATTTGATGAATAGAGAGACTGCCCATGAACGGTAAGACTCATGCATTGAGGCTAGTTAGTTGGTGATGGAATTCAGTTGATTGGCCTTCAAGACATTAAGCTATTTATGTACCACTCTGTAATATGATATTGTATACTTTGTCAATAACTGTGGTTGATTGTCATTGGCTCAACCCTTTCAGGAAAAAAGTTTGGATGCATTTCTTGTCTACCATAGGGAGGTTCAAGCAGCCATGCAGATGAGCCAGTCCTGGGAGGAGAGTCTGAGCCTGGTGAGAAATGATGACGCTCCCATGGTAACAAGGAGATTTCCTCTTCCACGAATAGGCATATGCACTCCACCATTTGAGGCTCTCACCACTTCAGCGTTCATGTATTTAGGCAGAGCACTAGCATGTAAGATAAATTTGGCTTCATCCCAAATGGCATCCTATTGCCTAAGTAGTGAACTACTTTTGACCAGAACCCTATGGGCCCTGGTCAACTAAAGTAGTGCACAAAATTAAGAATAGTACTGTTTGTGCATTTGGTTTGATGGGCTACCTCCCCACTGTTGCCCTGGGCCAGTGAGAGCTCCTCTCCTTGTAGGGGGTGTGACCAATAACATGCTTCAGCCAATGTTCTCTGAAGAACAGAATCAGTTGGTAGTATAATACTCTTCCAACCACCGTATAGTATAATGAATTGTTACATTTACCCAGATTACAATCTTCCTTGTGCAACCCCCCCCCCCCCCCCACACACACACACAGAGCGACAATGACTTGAGAAATCTGCATCGTCGTCTCCAAAGCGGATCGACTTTATGCCCGTGTCCCCCTGCCCCATCCCCTACTAGAGGGATAGGGAAAAAGGTATGTGCATCCACTGCAACTCTAGTACTGATGCCTGGCAGATGGAACCAGAAATGTATCTCTGGCAGAGTCCTGGCTAATCATAATATTTTCCTCTCCAATGAGCAGCAGTGCTTCTCCCCTTCATTGCAAATCCTGGTGAGCAGCCACGCCTATCCCCCAGCCGTATACCTAGCCCAACGCGACGCTTCAGGTGAGTGCTCTGAACTAGGGCTAGCTCTTATCACTGACAACTGCCATTCAAGAGTCATACACCACATTGTCATTATACTATTCATCAGTTTGATTAGTGAGTCACTGCTATAAATGTTGTCTCGTTGGCGGTCTTCTCTTGTCTCTAGCCGGCGGAGCCAAAGCCCCATTCACTGCATCAGCCCAGCATCCTGGGGCCCATCAAACGTAAAGGTGGGTCAACCCGTATGATGCTTTCACACGGTCAAAAAGCATTGTTAATGCCACATCCATACATGGAGTGTACAAAACATTAAGGACACCTGCTCCTTTTCTAGCTTTAATATTGTGGCTTCGATCAATGGAATTGCGCCCAACTCAGTATCAGGTAGGGTTTCTTAATGTTTTGTATACTTGGTATGTCTCATGCAGGCATACAGTGCATTCGGAGAGTATTCCCCTTTTCCACCTATTGTGGTGTACCAGCCTTCTAAAAATGTATTAAGATATTTTTTTCTTCAATCTACGCACAATACCCCATAATGACAAACTGAAAACAAGTTTAGATTATTTTTTTTGCAAATGTATTAAAAAAATAGATTCAGACCCTTTGCTATGAGACTCAAAATTGAGCTCCGGTGCATCCTGTTTCATTGATTGTCCTTGTAGTGTTTCTACAACTTGATGGAGTCCAACTGTAGTAATTCTATTGATTGGACATGATTTGGAAAGGCACACACCTGTCTAAGGTCCCACAGTTGACGGTGCATGTCAATGCAAAAACCAAGCCATGAGGTCGAAGGAACTGTCCCTAGAGCTCCGAGAAGGATTGTGTCAAGGCACAGATCTGAGGAAGGGTACCAAAACAATTCCGTAGCGTTGAAGTTCCCCAAGAACAAATGGCCTCCATCATTCTTAAATGGAAGAAGTTTGGAACCACCGAGACTACCTAGAGCTCCCAAAAAAGGTTCTCTGGTCTGATCGAAACAAAGATTGAACTCTTTGGCCTGAATGCCAAGCGTCACGTCTGGAGGAAACCTTGCACCATTCCTATGGTGGTAGCAGCATCATGCTGTGGATGTTTTTCACCGGCAGGACTGGGAGACTAGTCAGGATCAAGGAAAGATGAACGGAGCAAAGTACAGAGATCCTTGACGAAAACATGCTCAGGACCTAAAGTTGGGCAACGGTTCATCTTCCAACAGCCAACACAACGCAGAAGTGGCTTTGGGACTGGTCTCTGAATGTCCTTGAGTGGTCCAGCCAGAGACCGGGCTTGAACCTGATCGAACATCTCTGGAGAGACCTGAAAATAGCTGTGTTGCGACGTTCCCCATCCAACCTGCCCGAGCTTGAGAGGATCTGCATAGAAGAATGGGAGAGTAAAAAATACAGACTTGCCAAGCTTAAGCGTCACACGAAAAGATGAGGCTGTAATTGCGGCCGAAGGCACTTCAACAAAGTACTGAGTAAAGGGTCTCGATACTTATGTGAATGTGATGCCATTTCTAAACCTGTTTTTGCGTTATCATTATGAGGTATTGTATGTAGATGGGGGGACAATTTAATCATTGTAGAATAAGGCTGTAACTTAACAAAATGTGGAAAAAGTCAAGGTCTGAATAGTTTTCCGAATGCACTGTACATGCATACATCAGCCCCTTTTAACTGTTGAAGTTTGAGCTTAAGGTGTGAGGGCATTTTGTGAGTTGGTTGTTATGTCCTATGGATGTTGGTTCTCTATTGATGACCTGTCTTTGTCTTCTGTAGGGGAGATGATGGAGACTGAGAGCCAGCCAAAGAGGCTCTTCCAGGGGACCACCACAATTCTGTCCTCTGATGACTCGTGCCCCAAGTCCAACTGCCAGACTTCACCTCCAGGTGAGTGTTCCTCAGACTTGATCAAAGCTACCCCTGCAAACACATTTTTACAACTGTTTAGCATTGGCTGCCAATGGTCTCTTGACAAGACTATTTGTTTCACAAGTTGAACAGCTTCAGTTCCCCTCTCTGCCATTAGGCTAGACTTTGCACCTCCATATGATGAACATTATCACAATATGACCCATTGTCATTGAATATCTAACAGTTTGCTTGATGAAATGGGTTATTTTCCTCTCGCCAGTCTCTCTCCGCCGGATGTGCTGGACGGCAGCCTCAGCAGTGTGGGTTTCCACTGGCTCGCCATCTAAGATGGAGGGCATCTCTGAGTCTCCTTCCTCCAGTAACTCTCCCTCAACCCCTCCAGGACCACTCCCCAAAATGAACAAGGGAACATGAGACTCTAAACAAGAGTGAAGGCACGAAAGCCACCTCAACTGTACGACACCCCCCCCCCCCAAATCACTTTGCTTTAGTAATGTGGGAATCCCTTCCCAGCTGTTTGCTTTTGCTAGGGGAGGAGAGTCTAGGTATTTGCATTGAAAGGAAACCAAAGCCCTGGAGGTGAGCTGTGGACACCCATGCTGTAGTAGATCAAGTGCGATGCTATGAGAACAGTAGTTAGATATGGATCCTTTACATGGTGCTGCTTAGCCCCACAGTGACCAGAACAGCCAAGTTGTCAACCCTGCATCACATCACTGTCAGCTTCCAGCCCCATCCCCTACTTCCTTTTCCAGCTTCACACTGGAGGGACTGGGCACTGGATGGAGAAAGTCGCTCACTAAGTCAGTTTTCCTGTTTTCTTTATAGAAAACTAATTCTCCAGGTGTTTTTGGTGTGCACAAAACTGTCCGCAGGTCTTGTATGAATGAAAGGATATAACTTGTTGTTCCAATTTGTAAGTATGTATATAATTTTTCATGTCAATGTGTCATTAGTTTTATGTTTTGTGATTGCTGAGTGATGACTGCGGGCACAGGGCTTCAACAGTGAACTAACAATTCTCGAGGGGATTGGAAATGTTCTTACTACTTGTCATTTATCCTGAAAGAACAGTTTTTAGTTTATAGTCACCAAGATGTGGGGTATCATTCTGGTTAATTTTCTAAATTTGGACTTAATCTGGCCCCCTCTGGTATTAGGTAACTACAGTTGCCAGTGGTTTGGGTCATGTCTACCCATCCCTGCAGATTTTACTCTGAAGGGAAGTAAGCGGGGGGGGGGGGGGGGGGGCACACAGTCTGGATTTGAACACTACAGACTCGGGTCTCTGAATCCTACTGCCTGGATATATCTGTAGACCTGCAGGATGTGCAACAAAATGGTTTTTACTTCTGAAGCTTTTAGGGAAATAATTTGTTTTCTTGTTTGAAGCCACTTTGTAAATGTAACTGACTTTTTTTTTAGGCTACATTGTTGCATTTTATATTGAACATTAGAATAGCTCACCCTATTCTCAATACTCTGCAATTAAATCAATAGATTGGTTTAGGATGAGCACACTGAGGTAGAGGACAGAACATGGTGGCATTTCAAAAGGGATTCAGTGAGTGAGCTTATGTCGGTCTACTGTGGTCAACATTTGTCCTAAAAGCTTTGTGCAGAGTGTGTCACTGGATTGGTTGGTTATGAATAACATTTGCAATGAACATTCATAAGCAATACCAAAGAGTTATCAGGGGAACTGTGAAGGCAAACTTCAGTTATACACTGATTCACAAATTCATTTTAAGGCCGCTGTAAAACATTTGGGTTCAGTAATTTCAGTTCAACTCTTAAATTTGATATTTTCCCCTCGTTCAGGGTATGGTGTCTTTACAAAGGGAGTGGGAGACTTCATGTACAAAAGTGATTATACATTTTCATTGATATATGTAAATGAAACAGCGTTATGAATACTGAGTGTCTTTAAAGAAACTGCAAGCTGGTCGATCAGGTATGCTTGCACTGCTGTCAATGTAATTGGTGTTTTWAAAAAATATATTTTTGATTATATCCTGTTCATTTTTCAATTTGTCTGAATGTCTAGGGCATGAGATCGGCAAAGTAAATTAAGTGTATATGGGCAGGTGGGAGACTTGTTAGACTGCTTGCCAAAGTTTTCCCCCCTGAGCCTTTTAATTTGAACACGAGGGTAAATAAATTGTCTATTTCCATTCAATGACTTCTGGTTGTTGGCAATGTTTAAATGTTTTGCTCATCTCTTTGGCCTCTTCATAATTGACAAGTTTTTTTCAGAACAATGGAGTTTTTTTCAATTTAACCTATTTACTGGAGTCCTGCTGAGACAAGTCTATTTTGCAGATGAGCCCTGTGTACACAAAGCAACGCAATCAAAGAAAAACATTCAGTAAAAAGGCTTTTTGGTTTAAGTTGAGCAAAAAAAATCAGATAAATGTGTAAGCAAGGTTTGAAATMATTGTTTTAGTCAAACAACTGTTTGGGGTTCTTGCGGTCAATCTGCAATTTGTTCAAGAAAAAAATTGGCCCGCGGCTGAATCAAGTTGATGCTCCCTGCTCTAGCAGCACCGATTCATCAAATTTCAGAGTAAGGTGCAAAAAAAGCGTATTTGAGTTAATGACGTATGGTGGAAGTCTATGCAGGAGGGAGTTGTTGCTGCCCATTTCTTCATAATGTGTTTGGCCTTGTAGCCATGTCCCAAGCTTCCAGTCACTTGTGGACCCCTCATCACTGGCTCACAAGTGCGTGAACTGATCAGACTTGTATAAAGAGATCGCCTTACTATCTTGTGCTGATTCAAYAWWTTTTATTAGGCATTTGATGGAACAACATTGACATTGTACAGCAAGTAAACATGTCTTTCATCGGAAGAGGACATTTCCTTTGGTCACATTTGAAATCTTTTTGTTTTGTATATTGCGTCTGGAAAAGTAACACTTCCGTTCAGATAAGTATCCACACGTGCATGTAACTGCATTTAGTCAGATTCAGTCAATACTAGCTACAAAAGAGTACATTGTTTTATTCTAAGCAGACAATATTAAGATGTGGTTACAGGTGAAGACCATAAAAGCTTTTTAATGACAAAGCTGCAATATGTAACTTTTTAGGTGACCTAACCAAATTCACATTGAAATGTGAGTTATAGCTGTCACTCACTGAAAGTCTGAAGCGGTAGATCTGTTCTATGTGCACTATTTCTATGCTTCCCGGTAAGTTTGTCTTAATTTAGGTTTTATACACCAGCTTCAAACAGCTGAAAATATATTTCACAGCTGTTTCAATGGAACAATGATTCTCTACACTAAACATGGCTTGTTTTGTCACAAACAAATTAGGCAAACGATTTGAATTTCAGCAACCAGGAAATGGCAGAGCGATTTCTACATATTGCACCTTTATGTACATGAAATCACAACTTCAAATTGCCCTAATGTGTAACAGCAAATCGCCAACTTAACAACTTTACCATTATCTGTTACTTAATGGCCATGGAACTCGACACAGGATATGAAGTCAAACACAATTTAATGACCCCCATGTTTTTATACAAACGCTTCCTCCCACGGCTGCAGACCCACACAATGCCCTCCATCCACAATGTTATTTCTGTGCCCGCTGCATCAGTCAGTATTATGTTTTTATTTCAAAACAATTAAATGTATGTTTTTGGGACAGAGGAAGGGGGAATTGACCGGATACCCCCTCCCCCTCAACACTACCCTTTCAAGCATGTAGTTGCCTTGGGTGAGTGAATGTTCTCTTCTCTTTTGTATCCTCTTCTCCTCGTTCTCTCTTTCCAGCCCCCATAGCACTTCATGTACGCAGGATAACCATTGTAAGAAGACCTGTAACATAGATAAACAATCAATTCTCAGCAGGATTATGCTCCAGCAGTATCGTGCAGACAGAATGGATAGAACAAGAGTAATCAAAGCAAACCCCATAGTTTAGTGTACTGCTTTTGACCAGGGCTTATAGGCCTCTGGTCAAAAGTAGTGCACTATATAGGGAATAGGGTGCCATTTGGGACGTAGAAGACAACGTGTGTGTGTGCTGAGTGACTCCCATGAAGTATTATCAATTCATATCCATTGAAATTGGTGATAGAATGAAACATAGCGAGCATGCAATTGTTCATCAAGGGTTTGCTCACCTAGAACGTAAGCAGCTACAAGTTTCTTGGTAACACTTAAGTGGAGGTAGACAGGCACGGTGGATTCTTGCTCCCCCAGTGTGGGCAGCATGAGGGCAGCCATACACACCAACCCCAACAYCACCGTCAGCAGGCTTGGGCCCCCAGACTGAGAGCGGCTCTCTGTACAACACACACACCCACACACCATAACAATCCACTGCTCTCACTTGATCACTCCTGTCTTGTATTGGTGTCTGGCACCACCAAGTGTCAGGACAATATAATGACATGCAGTGCCTCCATTTCAGTTAGTTCACCTAAACAACAAATGTAGCCTGCATAATGTTGGCTAATATATTTTTGGTCTCAGGGTACATAACACACTTAATAGGTATTGATAGCTAAGTTTGGGCGAGATATCCCTTTTCAGCAGCGAGTCATACTCCTACCTGTCTGGAAGGTGGTCTGCTCAAAGAAGACGCTGTCTGCTAGCTGTTCCCTCATCTGTCGCTCTTCCTCCTGGGGCCGGGGGCCGGGGGGTTCCTGGGCAGCCGAGGGCCTCAGAGTGGCCGTCACTTCCTTCCGGCCCAGGGCCTTCCTCTGGCTCTGCTCAGACACCTGCAGCCGGAACTTATCAGACACCCCATAGTGACATGCCCGCACATCTTTGTGTCGAATCACTCTGAGAACAGACAGACACACAGAGGAAAATACAAAGGAACGATAAGAATATTTGACTGGAATGACTGCATTTTCTAAGCAGAAGCTTGCTTCCAATTAAATAATTCTCTATTATTGCTTGCTATTTCATAAGTTGCACTCAGGCTTGCAGGGGCACATCATGTCCTTCATTAATATGCCTTAAAGGAGGGTAACTGATAGTCCTAGTTATGACATGTAATAGTAAGCTTATTACTCACATGTCAACACAGCACTGTGGTTTGACGGCTCCGGTGGCATCCACCACGGTATACTTGTTGGGCGCTGTGCATAGCACTGACCGAGAAAATTAAATGTGAATGAGTAGTGTATACTCTACAGTATCAATGTGGTTCTCTTGAATCCTTAATTGATGGCTAAAATGGTTCTTATATCAATACCTTGTTATCTTGAAACCCAATGTTTTATTTACCTTTGAACTTGAGGGCGAACTCATAGGGGTTGTAGAGGGTGAGAACCTGCTTGTGGGAGGTCTGCTCGTCCGCGTAGAAGACAAGCTCTGTGGGGAACACGAACACGGGAAGGCTTCCTTCCACTAGCTCAGGCTGTCCACTCTGCTGCTGCATTGGCTCCAGCTGAGCTCACTCCCCAGTCCCTTTCTCTCGTCCTATGTGTCTGGCAGGGCCCTCTCTCTGGAAGCTCTGCAGGTGTGTCTGGCAGGGCCCTCTCTGGAAGCTCTGCAGATGTGTCTGGCAGGGCCCTCTCTCTGGAAAGCTCTGCAGATGTGTTCTGGCAGGGCCCTCTCTCTGGAAGCTCTCTGCAGATGTGTCTGGCAGGCCCTCTCTCTGGAAGCTCTGCAGATGTGTCTGGCAGGGCCCTCTCCTGGAAGCTCTGCAGGTTTGTAACCTCCCCTCACGTGCAGATGGCCCTTCCCACTCACCCTCAGCTCCTTAGCAGCATAACGTAGTGCTGCACCCTGGTAAACAACAACAGTCTCAGTGGTGAGACTTCATTCCAACCAAGTACACCACAGATTAATTACTAATTGTGTATAGTTATAAAGTAGCAGTCAAAAGTTTGGACACCACCTACTCATTCTAGGGTTTTTCTTTATTTTTTACTATTTTCTACATTGTAGAATAATAGTGAAGACGTCAAAACTATGAAATAACAAATATGAAATCATGTAGTAACCAAAAAAAAACAATACAAATATATTTTATATTTGAGACTCTTCAAAGTAGCCACCCTTTGCCTTGACAGCTTTGCACACTCTTGGCATTCTATCAACCAGCTTCAGGTGGAAATGCTTTCCAACAGTCTTGAAGGAGTTCCCACATATGCTGAGCACTTGTTGGCTGCTTTTCCTTCACTCTGCGGTCCAACTCATCCCAAACCATCTCAACTGGGTTGAGGTCGGGTGATTGTGGAGGCCAGGTCATCTGATGCACCACTCCATCACTCTCCTTCTTGGTCAAATAGCCCTTACACAGCCTGGAGGTGTGTTGGGTCATTGTCCTGTTGAAAAACAAAATGATAGTTCCACTAAGCGCAAACCAGATGGGATGGCATATAGCTGCAGAATGCTGTGGTAGCCATCCTGGTTAAGTATGCCTTGAATTCTAAATAAATCAGACAGTGTCACCAGCAAAGGACAGATTTCCACCGGTATAATGTCCATTGCTCGTGTTTCTTGGCCCAAGCAAGTCTCTTCTTCTTATTGGCGTCCTTTAGTAGTGGTTTCTTTGCAGCATTCGACCATAAAGGCCTGATTCACTCAGTCTCCTCTGAATAGTTGATGTTGAGATGTGCCTGTTACTTGAACACTGTGAAGTATTTATTTGGGCTGCAATCTGAGGTGCAGMTAACTCTAATGAACTTATCCTCTGCAGCAGAGGTAATTCTGAGTCTTCCTTTCCTGTGGCGGACCTCATGAGAGCCAGTTTCATCATAGCGCTTGATGGTTTTTGCGACTGCACTTGAAACTTTCAAAGTTCTTGAAATATTCCGCATTGACTGACCTTCATGTCTTAAAGTAATGATGGACTGTTGTTTCTCTTTGCTTATTTGAGATGTTCTTGCCATAATATGGACTTAGTATTTTACCAAATAGGGCTATCTTCTGTATACCACCCCTACCACCCCTATTATTTCGCCACTATGGCCTATTTATTGCCTTACCTCCCTAATCTTACTACATTTGCACACACTGTATATAGACATTTCTATTGTGTTATTGACTGTACTTTTGTTTATCCCATGTGTAACTCTGTGTTGTTTGTGTCACACTGCTTTGCTTTATCTTGGCCAGGTTGCAGTTGTAAATGAGAACTTGTTCTCAACTGGCCTACTTGGTTAAATAAAGGTGAAATAAAAAAATTTAATAAAAAAATACACTTATCACAACACAACTGATTGACTCAAATGTATTAAGAAGGAAAGAAATTCCACAAATTAACTTTTAACAAGGCACACCTGTTAATTGAAATACATTCCAGGTGACTACCTCATGAAGCTGGTTGAAGGAATGCCAAGAAGGAAGGAATCAAGGCAAAGGGTGGCTACTTTGAAGAACCTCAAATATAAAATATTTTTTGATTTGTTTAACACTTTTTTGGTTACTACATGATTCCACATGTGTTATTTCATYGTTGTGATGTCTTCACTATTATTCAACAATTTAGAAATTAGTAAAAATAAAGAAAAACCCTGGAATAAGTAGGTGTGTGCAAACTTTTGACTGGTACTGTATATGATTATGGAAAATATTTATAATCCATATTTCATCCCTTCATTAACTTTTCATGTAATATGATAAGGGAGACTGTATTAATTTAGAGTTGGAGGTTATTCCATTGTACCAATGCCAGGACCTGTGTACAATACAATGGGAAAACAGGTTAACTAGCTATGTTATTGAAAGAGAGAATCCATATGGACCTACTGCAGATTTTAAGCTACTGTATCACCCCCAACACCCACCCCCATCAATAGGCTATTATTAAGATACTATTTACATACAGTCTGACTAATATTTACAGATTCTTGCCATTTCAAATCAAATGAAAATACGTTTGTGACCACACCACAAATGCTTTAAAGTCTGCCTCAACATGGCTAATCACGTGAACATGTTTTGTTTACTTGGAGAATTTCAGAACTGGACGAAACACATTCCTGTGTGAAATTGTTTCGCAATAGTTTTGTGAACTTTGAATAACGCACCAGAGGACAATATATCGACGAAGTGATTAATTAAATTATTAACACTGAAAACTTTACTGTAGRTAGGCACTTTTTGTTCCAAAATATGTTAGCTGAATAGCAACATTTTAAACAGTAATCTTAGCTAGTTCACTAGTTGCTTTACAAATCCAAAGGTAACGTTACATACGACATTATACGATCTAGCTAAATAGCCGAGACTAAATATATTGCACTCTAGTCAATCCATGCTAGTGACGTGTTGCTGATTAATGCCAAATTATGTTTGGCTTGCTAACTAGCTACACGGATTTCATAACAATAACAAGATAGTTAGCTATCAACATAACAAAGTAGTTAGGTAGCTAGTTGAGTGATTGGGGGAGGTGAACGCTTTCCAACTTGACTGTACACCAGATGTTTATATAGCTAATGTTACGTACACCATGATCTGCCAAATAACGTCGTTAGCCATCAAAACAAAGACGCATTAACGTTAGCTAGCAAGCGAACCACACTGGCAACCGTAGCTATTTTGGTGACAGGCTAGCTGACACAAGCAATGTCATTCCAAAAATGGCATCTGTATCTGAATAATTCATAGGAACTGTTGCAAATAGTAGTGTTTTACCTTATTGTCGTCAATTTGTGGGGGTATTGTTTTGCAGAGCCCACCCTGTTTTCTGTCGTTCTTTTCTTTGTCAATACTGCAGGTCACGCTGTGAATTCTGGGATATCGGAGGGAGAAGGAATTCCGCCAGAGTAGATTAATTACGTCATCAGTGTTCCTACCATGACATTATAATATGGAGTATGGACACACTGTATTTACCTGCTGTTAAAGCCACATTAAATAAAATGTGTCAACTGGGCAAGACTTGATTCCTTGTCAAGCACTATTTTTCTTGATTGAGTTAGTTCATTGCATTATTTTGTTGCATGCTGTCATGTGGCTGGACCACATGGTCTACTTAGAGCCTCAGAGCAGGCCTAGATTCAGTTAACTCTTGACAAAGTCTGAAAGCTTACTCAGTACTGGTGCAATTATAATACTAATACTACTAATAATGGTATCTTAAAGTCACATATTATTTGCTTTAATAACAACCTTTATATATATATATATTGGTTATTACACTCTAGACCACTTGTGTAGTGCACAAATGATTCTGAACAGGTGACAGGTCCATGCACCTGTCAATGTGCCTGCATTGATATGTAAACGTTTTATAGGCCAGGGTTGAAAACATTCAACATTTGTGTTGAACAATATAGAGAGTCAACAAATGTCAACATTTTTATTAATTGAGACTTATTGAAACATCAGGCTTGCAAAATGCATACACTGTTCATAAACTCTGTAGCCCATAAAGTGATGTTTGTGTGTTGTGTCATCAGTGATTATTATGCAAGATTGCTCACTTCCTGTAACCGATAAAAGGATCTACCGTAAATCTGCATGTAAATGTACTGGCAGCTATCACAGCAGTTTATTTTACTGCCTGCTACGTTTAGGTTAAGGACAGCAAGTCGACAACCCTCCCTCTCCGTCATATTCAGCCAAGTACACGAGTCTCTAGTTAAGACAGCCACAAAGTCAAAATTGGCAACGACAAAATAAGCTTATTAGCAGTGTGGTAAGGTTAGATAAATCGAATTGTAAGAAGATAAATGGTAGAAATGGGCGGGGTTTAGCCATAATTAGGACTTTGTGGCTGTGTTAACTAGTGACGACCCAAACAGGCAGAGGGGCGGTCGCTGCATATGTCCCTGACCCAAAAAACTAAAAGGTTTTGGTAAACAGTGTGCTCCTACTGTCTTTAAAACGTGTTCTACAGAAATTACACAACGATTCCCAAGTAGCAGAAACATAAGATAAGGAGCCATGATGAGGCAGCAGCAGAACATTCACCTTCGTGCAAGCACGCATTCGCACTGGAGATTTTGCATTTTGCAATATGGCGCTTCGAGGTGCTGCTTGCACAGAGATTAACATGGAGGGGAAGGTGAGGGAAGGCACGATTATTATCAAAATCGTACGGTGATGCGACTCTCTCGCACCCTCCCCCACCAAGACAGTAAAACGGGAACGAGGGATGGGGGGTCGTCGTCCTTTATGTTCAACTATCCCATACCACTAATTCATACTCGAAAATTATGAGGTCATATTGCTTTTTGAGTATATGTTGTATGTATGTGAAGTCATTACAACGTTATACTATGCAGAATAGAATGGCCATATCATCAATATTTGTATTAATGTATCTTCTTGCAAAAGTACATGGATCCCCTCTCTGAATGATCCTCTGTTTAGCAGAACAGAAGCGAGAAATCATCTCGACCTTATTATTACATATTTATGCACGACAGGGAGTGGCCACTGTGGTCAGGCTCAACCAATACGATCGCAGCGGTGAAAGGAAGGCGTTTCACTCTGTTCGGAAGATAACTTCTCTAACAGCGCTAACCCAGCAGTGCTTAGGAAAGACAGATAGAGTCAGGCAGCGGCAAGGGGTGGCTGTACGACCCTCTTTTGGGGGGGTCTGATTATTACAAAAAAATATACACACATATATGCATGCCCCGGCCGCAAGATAGGTCATATGACGATAATAGTTATTTTAGAAAGCATATAGCTATATATCTATACATTTAAGATGCCTATTTTACTTTTCCTGATAGACACGTCCGCTTCTATGAATCAGCGCACTTATTTGGGTACGACGTATCTGGACATTGCTAAAGGCGCGGTTGAGATCTTTATGAAGGTAAAGAATAATTTTACCCCAATTTTTTTCAGCTTACTATTTGCCTTGATAGTGTTGAGGGTCCCTTTGACATATTCAGTCGAAATTAACATGTATTGTTTCGTTTTCTTTAACAGCTGCGTGCCCGAGACCCGGCTAGTAGAGGCGACAGGTACATGCTAGTTACATTCGATGATCCACCATACGGAGTTAAGGTAAATAAATACTGTTCAATTGTTTTATATGTGATTAAGGCGCGGATATTTTGCTGACAGTGAGACTGTACTGTCCCTCTGGTTTGTAGCTGCGGGTTGGGCGGCCTCCCGGTGGCGAAAACGGCAAATTTTTGTAAAAAATACCCGCAGACCGGTGCAGCGCTGCCTCTGAACATGGCGGACATTTTGCTTTTGTGTTGGGAGAGCTCTCGGGCGCTGAGATGGAGGCGGAGAGATATATTATCTATCGTGACGTCTCTATTTATGTGGGCTAACTCATCCTGGATTGGTCAACTGGCCTGCACCTCTTCACGAGTCCTCCTGTTGCATTCGTTCTGTGGCTGAACTCTATGCACTCGCATTGGCCAATGTGGACTGGGCGACTCAAACTTATTTGATTTGATAAAACCCCCTTTATCATAGAACATGATAATTTCACACGACACTCAATATTTTCATCTAAATCTGAGTTTATACCGTAAGGTGCCCATTCTGTAGTTTACACTATCATAATTTCATAATGATCAAATGCCCTTGTAAAGTGTCAACATCATAACCTCCCCCAGTCTCTATACACACCATCATCATTAAAATGGTTAATGTGAAGGTTAAAGGTTAGGATAGGGAGGTCTCAAGGATCAGGATAGAGATGACCATTTCCCAATGCCCCCACCCTCGGCCTTGCACTCGTAGTATAAACAGGGTCCCTTTTCTTGCTATAAACAGGGCCTTCTCAAATGGAATAAAACATGCTAACCCATGCCAATAATTAAGCAACAAGCAGAGGCAGCAGGATGTAATGTTTACCAAATCGAATTTTCTCAAATCAAATTTCATGTAATAATGTGGCATAGGCACATAAGCGCATAAGACTTCTGCCTTATGGGTAGTTATCGACTGTTCTTTCTGCCACCACCATGCAAGCAGTACCGGTGCACCAAGTCTGGTAACCAACAGTACCCTGAACAGCTTCTACCCCCATAAGACTGCTAAATAGTTTGTAAAAATAATTGACCAATAGCTACCCAGACTATCTGCATTGACTCTTTTTGCTCTAACTCTTTTTGACTCATCACATATGCTGCTGTTACTACTGTTTGTTATCTATCTTGTTGCCTTGTTACTATATCCCTACCTATATGTACATATCTACCTCAATTACCTCGTACCCCTGCACATTGACTTGGCGCTGGTACCCCGTGTATATAACCAAGTTATCGTTACTCATTGTGTATTTATTATTACTTTTATTATTACATGTTTTACCTTTTCTATTATTTCTTAATTTTTTTCTCTCTGCAATTTGGGAAGGGCCCGTAAATGAGCATTTCACTGTTAGTTTACACATGTTGTTTATAAGGCATGTGACAAATACAATTTGCTTTGTTTTGATATCCCATTCAACTCTGCCCCAAAGCAGGAAAAGATGGAGTGAAATATGTTCTCCATTTTAGAGTATGTGAGAGGCAGCTAACACCAAAGCTCTCAAACATGGAAATAATATTTCAATGACAAAGTTATCTCAGTTTACAAAACAATTAGATGTGACTGTTCGAATGAACCCATATGAATCCTGCAGTCACAGCAGCAGCTAGCTTTATCATCGGGATGTCAGTGTAACATTACACCAGACTTAGGAACATGAATAAGCAGTTGGGGCTAACTTGCTGTCAAGTATCTGACAGCATTTTTACATTTTAGTCTTTTAGCAGACACTCTTATCCAGAGTGACTTACAGTTAGTGCATTCATCTTAAGATAACCATGTATTAATCCTGTATGAATTCCCTGTCACATGTCTATTCATGCACTCTTGTTGTGGGATGGGCACATATTTTGTATAGTAGTCAAATGAGTAGTGCTGAAGTGCATTGCATGTAGCCTATGTTATAATGAATGTGTAAAGGCCAAGTGTATGAAACTGCATTGTTGCTTCTTTCATGTGCAACGTTGCCGAGGTGCGGAAGGTGTGCCTGCATCAGTGTATGCTGCTGTAGTTGTGTGGTTTGACAGTGACAGTACTGTAGAGTGGCTTATTCCCTGGCACTTCATTAGCTTTGTCTCTCTGGCAGGTGGCCAGACATCCTCCCAGGGCTTTTCTACACCCCCCTCCCTCCAATGCATACACATATCCCCTCCTCCTTCTCCAGGTCTTCTTCCTCTCCATCCAAGGATAGGTGGTGGTTCATTAGCTATTCCATTTCACATTCCTTGGTGTCAGAGCTTGTTCAGTTTCTGTATTAAATTACCAGATAGGCCTATAAACCTTACTTGTCTTCAGAATTTTCCTTGAGGGCATTTTTCCTGATTTGTTGCGTATTAATGGATTATTATTAAGGGACTTTTGATGAAACTATTCAAAAGCAGAAGTGCTAAGCGTTCTGGGAAATAACTAGCTAACTGCATGGCTACTGAAATGTCCCTTGTTTGTTCTAGGCACTTAGGAGAGAAAGCTCCTCCCTGTGTTAGGTTTTGACAACCAGACGAACAGAGTTTGCCCAACAATAACCCAGCCTGTAATGTCTTGCCTACCTTGCCTGGTGAGAGATGGAATCTGARTACTGAACTTCTGCACCTCTACTGAGCAGTGTGGCTGTTTAGCCCTGTTTTATTATTCATAAGCTATTCAGCCGCCAATAAGAGAGGAGTTCCATGGAGATGCTGCTGGATAAAGACAATGCTGTCTTTTCCTCCTCACTCTGACTTCACTTGTTGTCCCGTTCCTGGACCGTCGAGGGGAAGGTCATTCTTCTCTTCCTCCTCCTGCCCCAGCGCTGACATTTTTTTTCTCACTTTGATTTTGTTTTTCTCTTTCACACTCCTTTCCTCTCTAGAATGACATGTTATTAGGCAGAAGATGTGTACTGTGTGTACGCTATGCATGCTGAAGCAGTTCATCCACGTTCTGTCATAAAGAGCACATGTTCAACTTCATAAAAAAACGTGACAGYGTTGACCGTAAAAGGGTTGACAATTTCATCTTAAATCAGCTGTAAATCCCCTTGTTACAGGAGGAATGGAGTCTTGTTGTGTTCAACAAGGAGTGGCAATTGAGTTCATTTTTAAAACATTTCTAGCCTGTCTATCTATGGGTAACAGGGTTGACGTGTTATGCTCAACCCACTCAGTTTTCCATCACAAAATGGCCAAAAAAAGTACCTGCTTTTACACTATGATTTGACTATTAGATGTTCAATGTTTCTTTTGAAAAAACATTTAGTAAAAGGAATAGTTTCACCACATTAAAACGAGAGTTCACTTCATGTAATAGCACAGACGCAAATGAATCACTAATCACATGAAATAGATAATAATGTTCAGGAAAGACTTTGTCAAAGCAAGATAACTAGGGCTTTATAATGATAGTGAAAACTTTTGGAAATGTTGGGGTTAAGTGGGTTACAATTTTCCTGGAAGTCACAGAAGGTGCATGGGGGGACATGTCAATATGCTGAATTTTGGCATTTTAGCAAGTCGTTATTCATATAAAAACATCTGATTAATTGAATAATCCATGTGGTCTATATTACAGGGTATTTCATTTAATATAACAGGCTTTTCAAATGAAATATTTTTGCACAATTTATACTTAAAATAACAAAGGGATGCAAAAGGCAGTCTTTTTGTGGAATGACTCCAAATGTTTAACATTGTGTTATAATCATTCAGGCTTGTGTTTACAAGGGATATGACCGGATAATACAAATAATCAGGGCTGTGGTTATCACATAGATCTGACCGGTAACATACCAGGGCTGCCAATTTCACATGTCTGACCAGTACATCCAGGGCTGTCATTCACATGTCTGACCAGTACATCCAGGGCTGTCGTTCACATGTTGAACTGGTACACAGGGCTGCCATTTACAATGTCTGTACAGTAAACACAGGTGTCATTTACACATGTTGACAGTATAATCAGGGCTGTATTCATATGATTACCAGTACAACCAGGCTGTCATTCAACATGTCTGACCGGTAATCAGGGCTGCCATACACCTGTAGACAGAGTACAATCCAGTGCACATTCACATGTCTCGACAGCTACAGGTCCAGGGCTGTCATTCACAAGTATGCTACCGGTAAGATCAGGCATGTCATTCACATGTCATGACCGGTACAATCCAAGGGCTGTATCAATGCTGACACGGATACTAATACAGGGTGCCATACACATGTCGACCGGATATGTCAGGGCTGTCGTTCACAAAATCCGGGTCATCATTGACCAGTACATCCAGGCGATCTTCAATTGTCATGACGTACATGCCAGGGCTCATCATTCACATCGTCTGACGGATACAAAATCCAGGCTGTCATCAATGTCTGACTGGTACATAACCAGGGCTGTCATTACGAAATGCTGACGGTACAAACTCCAGGCTGTCATTACATGTCTGACAGTAACAAGAAGGCTGTATTCACTATGTCTGCCCTGTACATCAGGGCTGTCGTTCACAATGTTGACCAGTACATCCAAAAGGGCATAGTATTCAACGACTGTCTGACCGGATACAATCAGGTGTGTTCACACATGTCTGACCAAGTACATCCAGGGCTAGTCATATCAATGTTGACCGGTACATCAAGGGTTGTCATTTCACAGTATATTGTGCATATAAGGTATACTTCTGCCTTTTTATATTTGAAGGATTACTGGTTTAGGGACACAACTCCTAAAGTCATTCTTGACTGTCTACTAAGAAAGAAGATGATCACTGGAGGTTGATAGCGGGGGCCTGGTAAGCTGGGCCTAGTAGCGGGGTCTGATAGACGGGGCTGTGACTGGACTGTAGCGGGCGTCCTAGCGTACTGGGTCATGTAGCGGGAGCCTGTAGCTGGTAGGTCTGTAGGAGCTGGTGAGCCTGTAGCGGCTGTACGTCTGTAGCGGGGCTGTAGGGAATTAGCGGGCGGTCGTAGCGGGGACTGGTAGCGGCGGTCTGTAGACGGTCTGTAGCAGGGGCCTGTAGGGGTCCTATAGCGAGGTCTGTAGCAGGGGCCTGTACGGGGTCTGTATGGGTCCTATAGCAGTCTGTAGCAGCGGGCTGTACGGGGTCTGTGGTGGGTCCTGCTATAGCGAGGTCTGTAGCGGGGCTGTAGGGGGCTTGTAGCGGGGTCTGTAGTGGATCCTATAAAGCAGCGTCTGTATAGCAGGCCTGTAGCGGAGGCTTAAAGTGAGGTCTGTACGTGGCCTGTAAGCGGGCCTGTAGCGGGGTCTGTAGTGGTCTAATACAGAGCGTTGTAGCGGGCCGGTAGTGAGGTCTGTAGAGGCGCGATACGAGTTGTACGGGTCTGTAACGGGTCCTATAGCGAAGGTCTGTTAGCGGGTCTGTAGCGGGATTATTAGCGAGTCTGTAGCGGGCCGGTAGTGAAGGTCTGTAGAGGTGGTCTACTATTAGGAGGTTCTGTAAGCGGCGTCTGAGTATAGCGGGTCGTATTAGCGGGTCTGTAGCCGTGGGTCCTTGTTAGCGGGCGCTGTAGGGCTTAGGGGTTCTGTAGCGGGCCTGTAGCGAGGGAGCGGTGTAGCGTAGGGTCTGTATGGCGGGGCGTATAGGTGTAGGCCAGCGAGGTCTGTAGCGGGGTCTGTAAGCGTCCGTATATGGAGGTCTGTAGCGGCTAGCGGCCTGGTAGCGGGTCTGTAGCGGGTCTTAAGCGGTGTAGCGGGGTCTGTAGCGGTTATAGCGAGGTCTGATAGGGGCTGAATAGGACGGGGCTGTAGCGGGGCCTGTAGCGGGGTCTGTAGCGGGGCCTGTAGCGGGACCTGTAGCGGGGTCTGTACTCGTGTCTGAAACCTACTCCGCTTCACTGGCTGTGAGTCTGTGATCCCTTCCCTTTGCCTTCCATATGATCACAGCTCTTTGGGCTTGTTAAGCAGCCTAGCTTTCACTGCAGTGATAGTTCTGATTTCTACCATGCTCACGGTGCTCTCATCTCCTGCTCTCATGACCAGTTAGTTCATCACCACCCTTCTGAGTCAGAAATGCACAATGACATGATGCATCACGTGCCTTCAACCTGGCACATTTTGGTTCTGCTCCTTAACTAAAAGATAATGGGAACTTAATGTTTTTTATTTATAGGAGTCTGCTTTCTCATAAGTGGGGCTTTTGCGTGGAACAAGTTGTTATCTGTCTGTTTATGGAAGGCGGTCTCTTGTCCTGCAGTCAGTGTGTGCAGGAACCCAGCATGACTTAGCCTAGGCCCCAGCTGCTGTATCCTGGCTCATAGACTGCCACTGTTCTATCGGGGGTGGGGGGACCTAGCTATATTCAGCTGCTATACCCTGGCTCATAGACTACCACTGTTAAATTGGGGGTGGGGGGGCTTAGCTATATACAGACACAAGTACATATAAAAATGTTTGATAATAAATCATTCATGATGACGTAATCACTTTTTTCATTGTGAATTTGATGTTGTCTTTTTCTTGGCCCTCTAACCCGGTGTCTGGGTTGCCGAGAGACATTTGAAGACGATGATGTCAGTGCTACATTCAGGATGTAGGCWAGCTCTATGGCTTGTGTCATGTTGTATTCCTGTTTCACCACATGGCATGAAGCACAGCCCACAAATAAATCACCTACCACAATATAATGTTGACAATCCAGTCTCAATATCCTAACCCTTCCCCAAACGTCACAACATCAGCATAGTGGAGCACATTTTTTTCTAATGCATACATCCTTGACCCTCTTTTCACTCTTTTTCATGTCTCCCTCCACCTGTTTTCCCTCCCTTTCCCACCCCACCCACCAGACAAGGTTGTGTTAAAACAAGGGACTCTGGTTGCACACTTATACAGCCTTTAATGAATTGTTGATTTGGAGGGGGGGGGGGAAGAAGGTTGGGCGGGTAAAATTGAATTACTCTTTCGTTTGAATTATTGAGTGTGAGTTAAGAGTTCTACAGCCTGCCAGTAGGGCTTTGTCTTCAGTTCTACAGCCTGCCAGTAGGGCTTTGTCTTCAGTTCTACAGCCTGCCAGTAGGGCTTTGTCTTCGTTCTACAGTCCTGCCAGCTAGCTTTGATCTTCATCTACAGCCTGCCAGTAGGGCTTTGTTCAGGTTCTACAGCCTTGCCAGTAGGGCTTTGTCTTCAGTTCTACAGCCTGCCAGTAGGGCTTTGTCTTCAGTTCTACGGCCTGACAGTAGGGCTTTGTCTTCAGTTCTAGAGCCTGCCAGTAGGGTTTTGTCTTAACTTCTACAGCCTTCTTTATTTATTTATTTATTTTTTGTTTAACCTTTATTTAACTAGGCAAGTCTGTTAAGAACAAATTCTTATTTACAATGACGGCCTACAGCGGCCAAACCCGGAGGACGCTGGGCCAATTGCATTTCTTCTACAGTGAAGAAATGCAACATGCTACTTCACATATACAATTGCTTTAGCATTGTTTTATGCTATTTTTCACTACTTCATAAGTACATTGGAGTAAACACATTCTAGAGGTTAGATATAATAACCCATGCCTTGTATCCAAGGACTACAAACACTTAAAAGTTAAGCCAACTCTGTCCTGTTGTATTTTTCCTGCTCAGTGTCCATGTCACCTCCAAACTCCCATCCTCTATTTCTCTCTTCCTCCTTCTCCTCTCTCTCTATAGGAAGCATGGTACCGCTTACGGTGGGGCTGGTAAGCCTGCAGGTCATCCGTAGATTAAGCATAATGCTGTAACAGTAAGGTGCTTGACCTCAGTGGAGGAAAGAGCGAAAGCAGCCACTCACTCACACTCCCCTACTAGGCTGCTCTCTTACGGGAAAGCCCTGGTCTCGTGGGAAAGCCCTGGTCTCGTGGGAAAGCCCTGGTCTCATGGGAAAGCCCTGGTCTCGTGGGAAAGCCCTGGTCTCATAGGAAAGCTCTGGTCTCATAGGAAAGCCCTGGTCTCATGGGATGAGCAGCTTCAGGAAGTGCTTCAGCAAGAGCCAATAGTGGCCATTACTTTGTGTTTTCTGAGATATTTTCTACATTACAAATAGACCTACCATTTTCAAACCAAGCACTCTAAAGGCATAACCTAAGGAAGATGTAATCTCGTAGCTTCATAGTATCATAAACATATTATTTAAAGGGATAGTTTACCTAAATTACAAAATTGCACACTGGTTTCCTTACTGTGTAAGTATTCTATGGACAAGGTATGACAGCAATCTATGCTTTGGTTTAGTTTAGTTTCCCTGGCACTGTTTCCACATGCTAACGTTTTAGCATTTTTGGCACAAATCCCATTCACGTCAAGGGACCGATATTAGCATTTTTTGCGCATCATATCCAAATTAGCTAAAAGTATCTAAAATTGATTGTGAAGCTCAGCAAAGTCACTTATAAATGATTTTAACATGATCCGTGAAAAATGCTAATTTTGGTCCCATGACTTGAATGGGATTTGTGCCACAAATGCTTAAACGTGAGCATGTGGAAACCGTGCCAGCGAAACTAAACCAAAGCATGTATTGCTGTCATACCTTGTCCATAGACTGCTTCCAGGGTAAAGAAACCAATTAGTATTTTGCCATTTGGGTGAACTAACCCTTTAATATAGAGCCTAATGTATGATCAATATCTTTCATCTGTTGTGATAATACATATTTTCTTTAGCCTATATGAGTATGGAGCTGTTAATGTACGTCTTTAACCTAGCACTAATATGTTTAATGTGAGTCAGTGTGTAGTTGTCTTTAACCCAGCACTAATATGTTTAATGTGAGTCAGTGTGAGTTGTCTTTAACCCAGCACTAATATGTTTAATGTGAGTCAGTGTTAGTGTGTCTTTAACCCAGCACTAATATGTTTAATGTGAGTCAGTGTGTAGTTGTCTTTAACCCAGCAGCATAATATGTTTAATGTGAGTCAGTGTGTAGTTGTCTTTAACCAGCACTAATATGTTTAATGTGAGTCAGTGTGTAGTTGTCTTTAAACCCAGCACTAATATGTTTAATGTGAGTCAGTGTGTAGTTGTCTTTAACCCAGCACTAATATGTTTAATGTTGAGTCAGTGTGTAGTTGTCTTTAACCCGAGCTACTTACAACTATATGTTTAATATGAGTCATGTGTTGTTTGTACGTGCAACAGCCTCTGTGCTCTGGGGTCAAGTAATGTAATACTGTCTGTGTATGTGTGTGTAAGAGTGAGCGTGTGTGTGTTGTGTCCACTTTCATGACGTGTTTATGTGGGTGATCATGCAGTGTATTGTGATGACGCAAGACTCCCTCTGTCTGCTGAGTATGCAATGTATTGCATCCCTTCATATGGTGTGTGTGTATGTGACACACTATCCCTGTGTGTATTTCAGGCGGGCTGGAAAGAGAACCATGCCACATTTATGAGTGAACTGAAGAACCTGCAGGCGTCTGGACTGACCACTCTGGGTCACGCTCTCGCGCGCGGCCTTTGACCTACTCAACCTAAACCGCCTTGTCTCGCATCGACAACTATGGACAGGTATTCCTGACACTCACCCCTCTACACCTTTAAATATAACATACTTTAGTATAAAGTACATCACCCAGGTCATAGAAATAGCATGTTTTCCCCCACAACAAATCATATGGAATATCAGGCAATAGTTAACTTTTTTAAACATATTATTATGCACAAGCATTTTGTCAATAGCATGCAATACAGTGCATATAGATTTGAAGGAATATTCCGTTTGTGTATGTATTTGTGTATATCAGCCAATATGCAGCAGCATCTAACCATGTGGCCTAGGGCTACTGGTGCGAGCATCGGAAGTCATGTAAATCTTCTTCTTTAGTCGTTTTCGGCACGGAGTATATGGTTAGCAGAGGTAGTATAGTGGTTTAGAGCGGTGGGCCGAGCGCCGAAATGGTTGCTGGATCGTAATCCCCCGAGCTGACAAGGTTATAAAATTCTGTCATTCTGCCCCTGAACAAGGCAGTTAACCTACTGTTCCCCGGTAGGCTGTCATTGTAAATAAGAATTTGTTCTTAACTGACTTGCCTAATTAAATAAAGGTTAAATAAATAAAAATATATATAATTTAAAAAAATAAAAAWAAATAAAAACTCCCTGTTAGTGTGTGTGTTTGTGTGTAAATAAGAGAATGCTGGCGGTAGGAAGCTCAGCAGCTAAGGAGTTGGACCTGTAGCCGAAAGGTGTCCGGTTCGATTCCCGGGCCGGGCGCTAGAAAAAGGGTGGAATTAATCTGGCAACTTGAGGGCTACTCTGGGTTCACACCCTCAAGACATTCCCCTAATGTTGGGCCTTTGAGCAATGCCCTTAACCCCACAACCCTGTACTCGTCTCAACTGTCTGTTTGGTGTCTGGCGGTGGGGGGCTGAGAACACAAGACAATATTTTGTGGTTCTCTGCAACATCCGGACAATAAAGTTGTATTGTATATCACAGGAGGTTGATGGCACCTTAATTGGGGAGGACGGGTTTGTGGTAATGGCTGGAGCGGAATTCGTGGAATGGTATCAAATACATCAAACGCATAGTTTTCATGTGTTTGATGCCATTCCATTGGCTCCATTCAAGCCATTAGTATTAGCTGTCCTCCCCTCTGTCCTCACAGAGTACCACAACGACAATCATCTCTCAGCCTGACCAACAGCAAACCGTTTTTTAACCCATGAACTTCCCTGTCTACCCTCAGGGCCGTAACCCGTTCTTTCTGGAGCCGTCGGTGATCATCACCATCACGGATGGGAACAAGCTGACTCACACCTCTGGGGTGCCGGATGAGGTGAGCGAGGACACTGGCCGTTCCTCTGACTGGTTAAATATAAGTCAGAGGCCGTGCTCATAAAGCGTCTCAAAGTAAACGTGCTGATCTAGGATCAGGTCCCCCTGTCCATGTAATCTTATTAAGGAAAAACTGATCCTAAGTTAGCACTTCTACTCTGAGAAGCTTGATACATATGGCCCCAGGTTTAAAAGCAGTGGACTGTGGTCCTGGCTAGGTCTAATGAAGAAGGAACAGTTTCACTCTCCAGCCAGTAGAGTTCTACTGTGGTCCTGGCTAGTATCTATGACGAAAGAACAGTTTCACTCTCCAGCAGTAGAGTTTACTGTGGTCCTGGCTAGGTCTAATGAAGAAGGAACAGTTTCACTCTCCAGCCAGTAGAGTTGTACTGTGGTCCTGGCAGGTCTAATGAAGAAGAAAGAGTTTCACTCTCCAGCCAGTAGAGTTCTACTGTGGTCCTGGCTAGGTCTAATGAAGAAGGAACAGTTTCACTCTCCAGCCAGTAGAGTTCTACTGTGGTCTGGCTAGTCTAATGAAGAAGGAACAGTTTCACTCTCCAGCCAGTAGAGTTCTACTGTGGTCCTGCGAGGTCTAATGAAGAAGGAACAGTTTCACTCCTCAGCCAGTAGAGTTCTCCTGTGGTCCTGGCAGGTCTAATGAAGAAGGAACAGTTTCACTCTCCAGCCAGTAGAGTTCTACTGTGGTCCTGGCTAGGTCTAATGAAGAAGGAACAGTTTCACTCTCCAGCCAGTAAGTTCTACTGTGGTCCTGGCTAGGTCTAATGAAGAAGGAACAGTTTCACTCTCCAGCCAGTAGAGTTCTACTGTGGTCCTGGCTAGGTCTAATGAAGAAGGAACAGTTTCATCTCCAGCCAGTAGAGTTCTACTGTGGTCCTGGCTAGGTCTAATGAAGAAGGAACAGTTTCACTCTCCAGCCAGTAGAGTTCTACTGTGGTCCTGGCGAGGTCTAATGAAGAAGGAACAGTTTCACTCTCAGCCAGTAGAGTTCTATGTGTGGTCCTGGCTAGGTCTAATGAAGAAGGAACAGTTTCACTCTCCAGCCAGTAGAGTTTACTGTGGTCCTGGCTAGGTCTAATGAAGAAGGAACAGTTTATCTTCTCCAGCCAGTAGAGTTCTACTGTGGTCCTGGCGAGTCTAATGAAGAAGGAAAGTTTCACTCTAGCAGTAGAGTTCTCCTGTGGTTCCGGCTAGCTATAGGGCATTTCACTGCCAGTAGAGTTCTACTGTGGTCCTGGCTAGGTCTAAGAAAGGAACAGTTTCACTCTGCCAGCAGTAGAGTTTTAAACTGTGGTCTGGCGACGTTAATGAAGAAGGAACACGTTCACTCCCACAGTAGAGTCTACTGTGTCTGGCGTAGGTCTAATGAAGCAAGGCACAGTTTCCCTTCTCAGCAGTAGAGTTCTACTGTGGTCTGGCGTAGGTCTATATGAAGAA